>NW_026623590.1:370890-382869 GCF_030028575.1 Malurus melanocephalus
GCTGGGAGGGTGTGGGATCCTGTAACACACTGCAGACAGGGGAGCTCCGGCTGTGAATGGAGCTGGRAAAGCTCTGGATCTGAGCAGGACAGGCTGGGTCACACCCTGATTGGGGCTGGGAATTAAAAATTGATCCTTTTAGGGGCTGACAGGGAATTCTTGACACTTGTGTGTCCTCCAGCAGTTCTCACATCTGCGTGTGGCRCTGAGATATCTTAATCCAAACTCTGTTAAAGCTGGGCTCTTTGTTTTTTTGTTTTTTGTTTTTTTTAAAGGGAGTTTGTTTCAGTGAGTTGGTCTAAAATGCTGGGTTGACAACAAAGAAGTATTTGCCATTTATTTGCTCGTGTCACAGCTGAGCTTTGTGCTGTAAAGGACTTTTCTGCAAATGGAGCAAAACCCCAGCCTGGGCAGTAAAACTTCCCTGCTTTGCTCGTGGAGATTCAGAATGATTCCTCCTTCTCTGGGGATCACAAGGAATCAGTGACAGAATATAAAGGCTGTGCATGAGATTTTCCAGCCCTGACCTACTTCTTCTCTCATTAAAATCACTGTGAGTTTTACCATTGACTTTGCAGGCAGACTCAGGCCAATATTGTGTGCTAATGAAATTGCTTTCCAAAAAGCTTCTCCAGTAGTTGTGTCCAAGTGTTCCAAGCCATGGGTCACAATAGGATTTCAAAAGCACCATCAGCGTTGTGAAACGGATTTCCTGGCCMTGGGTGGCTCAAATTTGCATCTCATAGGCTGTGGCAGGAAGGAGAAACCACACAGAGGGCCCTGTCTGTAAGAATCTCTTTGAGCATTTCCCTCTGTGGTCTCCTCCTTCAGGTCTCCCTCATCTTGTGGAGGAACCTGGCAGGAATATGAAGAGCTGGAATTACCCCAAAATGCAGCAGAGGGGTTGCATAAGACAGGTTTTGTCAGGGATCTCACTGCTTTATTATTTCTATCCTTTTGAGCTTTTAACATTTCGGAATTTTTTCCTTTTAATTCTTTTGTAATTTGCTCCATGGTTTAGTGTTTCACACTGTCTGGGCACTCAAGAGCCYGGAGAGCTCTGCCAGAGGAGCCCAGACACAAAGGAAAAGGATTTTCTTTGGGTTTGAGGCATATCCATGAGAAGGGGCTTTACCTGGGTCAGGTTTTTCAAACTCGAGTATCTACAGGAAATGCTGAATAAGCATAACAGCCCAAATGGATGGAAGCCCAATTTCCCTCATATTAACAGCAGGATCAGAGCCAGGGATTTGGTTTGGGGCTAAAGGAGCTCCAGGATGTAAAGCCGAGACCAAAAGAAAAACAGCATTTTAAACTCTGTGCKTTAAAGTTAATGAATGGTTACACTGTCTGGAACACCATGCAGGAAATCAAAACTCTGGGCTTTTTTCAACTTCGATTTTGGGGGATTTTCCTTTTCTTTCCTTGCACAATTTAGCAGTCGGAGATCTGCAAAAGGAAGACCTGCGCATTCAGATAATTTGGGGAGATCAAATGGGGTTTTTTTTTGAAAGGAAATAAATGTTATCTGTCCAAAAATCGTTGAGCTGAGGCTGTGCAAGGCTGTGAAAGCAGCAGCATTGTGCCCTCCAGTGACAGGAGCTGCTACAGCAGCACGAGTGACATTCCCAGGGGACTCCTCCACACAGGGATGCTCGGAAAGTTGATATGAATTAATCAAAAATATGAAGTTAATCCAGTCTAAGTGAAAAGATCTGCATTCCACTCTCACCACTTCCCTTCAGCAGTTTCCTCCCTGCTTCATTTGCTCTTAAGTTGCTGTAATCTCCCTATCCCTGCACATTCACAGAATTGTTTTTGGCTTTTAGACTAAAATACACCAGAGAAGGATGCAGTGTCCACACCTGTAAGGAGCTGTCAGCTGTAGTAATTTTATGCATTTTTGATGGGCAGGAACAAGGAGATTTGTGGTGCACAGACCTTGATTTTGTGATTGGATTCCTGAAGAAAACTCTGGTTTGGGGCAGGGAGCTGGAATGAGGGTGCTCAGCATCCTGCCCTTTGCTGACACGGAGTAAGTCCAGAAAGAAAATGGGCTGAGTTGTGAGAGAGGAGAGAGARCTGGAAATGTCCAAGGSKRGGCTGGACAGGGTTTGKTGTCCCTGCCATGGCAGGGGTGGCACTGRGTGACCTTTACAATCCCTTTCCACCCTGACTGTTCACGTTTCTGTTCTCTAATTGCACCTTAAGTCATGTTCCCAGTGCTTGTGTGCCCTGAGGGCATCCCCAAAAGGTGAGCAGCCTAAAGGGCAGGAGAGGTGTAAAAATAAAGTTACTTAAAACCGAGTAAACTGGTCTTTCTGCAGAGAGGGGATAAAACCCCTGAGGTGAGAGGTCAGAGCCGGCAATTTTTGTGAATTCTTTTAACTGTTTGAAGTGTGAGGATTGATGCAAAATCTGCTACTTCCTTTTTTTTCCTTTTGTGAACATTTGAACTGTCTTCAGAGAGAGAAAGAGAGAAATTCCCTGTGCCAGGAGAGGGTCAGGGTGGACAGCAGGAGGAATTTSTCCATGGAAAGGGTGCTCAGGATTGGCAGGTGAAAAGGGGCTGCTGCCYTTGGCAATGGGGGGGAACCTATAAAGGGCAAGTTTTTGGAATACATAAATACCAACCTTCTCTAAAAATGCAACAAAAGATATAATTTTAAACCTTRCACATCTCAGCTTAGCAAAATCTGGGGTTGGATCTATAAAATAATGGAAATTTTAAGTGGTTTTTCTTATCACCAGCAAACTTTCATTGAGACAATGGTGAGGAGACCTCGAGAGTCTGGTCAGTGAGGGCAGAGCAGAGCTCACCCATCCCATTCCTGCCATCCCATGCTCTTCCCAGGTGACAAAACCCATTTATTCCAGCGAGCTTGGATGTCCTGCCTGGCACAAGAGCCCTGCTTTTGCATCATTACCATTTTCATGTGTTAAACTTGGGTCGAAACCCAAACAATCCCTGTGGGATTTGGGAACAGGAATAACCAGGAGGGAGCAGGGACAAACATCACCAGGCTGGAACCTCCTGTCTGTTCCACACATCTCCAGCTCCCATCTCCTCTCCTGGGCTGGACAAACCCAGAGAGCAGCGATTTCAGTTAAGTTACAACAAGGTTTGCAAGGAATAAAACATTTGGCACGAGATCTGGGCCATCCTGGAAAGCGACCCCACCGTAATGTTCGTGCATTTTTTGCACGTTTCTCATGGAATGGCACTGTTGCCTTGAAAGGCCAGTTTTTAATAATGACACAGACACTGTTAAGGGGATAAAAAGGGTTTTACCTCAGTATTTGGGATCCCAGGTGCACAGCTTGATGGCAGAATGCACACCCGTGTACAGCACGGGTACAAGTTTTATAGGTTTCAGGAATTAGCAAATCTATCCAGGATTCCCCAATAAGATACAAGTTTTATAGGTTTCAGGAATTAGCATATCTGTCTAGGATTCCCCAATAAGAAACTTCACAAATGCAGTAATGTCCCCCTATTCTAATGAATCCCCCCCTGGCTGAGGCCAGAGCCCAGTTTACACAAGATGTTCTGGACAGAAGGCTTCACCCAAGGCTGAGCTCRGGTTTAAGATAGCACAGGGCACACTGAGCCCTTCCTCAGGATGTTTGGTCTCTCTGCCCAGCAGAACTTCTAAACTAAACTGGAATATCAGGCTCCAGGAATTACAAACATGTGGGCTAAGGGGTACAGGCGGATGCATAGGGGGTATAGAAGCCTAAAGGGAAAAGCAAAAATCATCAGGCATCACACTATCTGTGCAGCAAGGATTGTCCCAATATCATTTTCATCCAGCCAGGCTTTGTTAACCATCCGCATATGTGTGGCGTGGATTTTAAAATTATTTTTGTAGCAGTCCAAATTGCTGTTGCGTCACACAGCACATATTTTTCATAGATTTTTATTTTTTACTATGAAACTGCAGGAGGCTCTATAAGTCCTCAAGCACCATTTTGAATTCAGCTGTTGTGCAATTAAAAGGTTGGGCATGTTTGTTTCGTCTCAAAGAAACGCAAATATTTGAAGTTYGGAGGTCCCTTGCTGGTGACAATATTTGAAAGGGAGAGGTTTTGAGGGTTTGTTTTTATGTTTTTAGGGATATTTTTGGGATGATGTCTATCCTGAGTGAAGCCTCCAGGTATTAAATCCACATGGAAATTATCCAGGTGGGGTTTTGCAGGGGAAGGAGCTTCAGATCTGGGACTCTCTTGTCTCTTTCTGCTTTTCCTGTTGAATGAACACTGAAATCTCCCCAAATTATCTGAAATTCTGWTTTACAAAGGGACACGATGCCTACAACATTCATTTAAGGCTGACCATGGGCTTCCCATTGTCTTTATTGTTCTTTCTAATACTGTCATTATTATTTTCTGTCTTTTTCCTTTTTTTGGAGGGAGCYAAAAAARWYYYCYTTTTTTKGWGATCAGCATTCAGTCTAAAGCCTTCATCTRTATAATTTGTGATTTAAGCAATTAGAAATACCCTCGGTTTCTGAAATATTTACAAATTATAAATAAAACAATGGAGTAAAAAGGACTTAGCTTCAAAGGACAACTTTCAGCAGGCAGATTCATGGAGACAATAAAATTAAGGCTGTAGTTAAACCTTCGTGACAGAAAACTCTCCAGAAAACTAAGGCAAGTCTAATATGCATTTACATTTTTCATGTATCCAAAACTGAGTAATTTCTCTTCAGGACAGACACCAACCCCCAAAAAACCTGCTCAGCACAGTCCCAGACTGCCTGAGCTGCTCCTTCTTTAGGATAAACTAATTTGAACAGATCAGAGAGGTCAGAATGAGGCCAAATACCTCAAAACCACTGACAAAAAAATGGCTGAAGGCTCTTATTTACTTCTGTTTTGTTTTGTTTCAGGCAAGAGGATGGCTGGCAGTCAAATTCATGTAATAATTCCTATAAAGTTAGGAGGTTTCTGATAAATGGGTCCTGTGAAAAGCTACACCTTTTTGGCCTGGGGCAAACAAATTTTTTCTGGTGGATAAACAACAATACCATCCTACTAACATGTGTAAATTCTATTCCTTCATGCACAAATTCCGTAATTATTTTTTCAGGCCTTGATAAACAGCATGAATTCTATATTATGCATGGTCCTCCTCTGTAATGAATAAATTTGCCTTTTAAARTCTGCCATTCTAATAACCAAATATGAAGGAAACACGAAGAACAGAAACAGGAACTGTTTCAACAAGCTGGTTGTAAATAAGCTTAAAAAATAATTAAAAAGAAAGAAGTAAAAACCCCAAAAGTGTGTTCAGAGTTTGATAATGATTTACAAATGAGGCTGTTCTAAACGTAGCACCTTCAGACAGCTGTAAATTTGATCTACAGCTCAAAGAACCACAGCAGTGATTTCTAATCAGGAATTACCAGCCCTATCATGTCTGGGATATTTTTTATTCATAGTTCTCTGTTTTTCTTTCAGTCTCCATTCAAACAGATTTGTTTAATTTTTTTCAAACTAAAGCAAGAGAACCATTCTGTGGCTCAACCAATTTAAAGCAAATACAGAAATTAWTWTTTTTTTTTRCTTTTGAACTGCCATGACAATGGAATTCCTGGTCCCTACCATGTGTTCACCACCTCAAAGAAAGTTTTGCTACTGGGGACTGGAAGAGAGCAAAACACTGATTTCTCTTCCTGTTTTGCAGAAATTTGATTATCTTAATCTATTATTACTAATYATTACTTTGAAGATAAAAGTCCAAGAATATGGGATAGATTTAAAACAATTTTCTCCTTGGTACTAAACAACCTAAACCAAAGAATCCTGAAGAGCTTTCAGTCAATTCTCCAAACTTTATTTCTTTTTCATAAAAGACTCCCATTAAAAAGACCAGTTTTGACAGCAAAGAAAACTTACACACTGTATGACACACTTTAAAAACTGAATTATTTAATTATTTACGAGTTTATGAATTCTATTATTGCCACCATGGAAAACACCCGGGGAACTCGAGGTGGTTTTGTGAACCTGCACTTTCTGTTCAATGACACAGTTGTTGGAAACCAACATTTTCTTCTACTCTGTAACCCAACAATTTCCCTTCAAAACTCCATGAGGGTTTGGAGTAAAATGTACGACTGAATATATTAGTCAGAAGATGATGTATGACAGTGATCTGACAAAAAAATACTGATTTTATCAAACTCTCTCTTTTTCGTGCAAAGGATAACTGTGTAAGCTGAGGTCTCTTCATACTCTTCCCCTTCTGAAAAAGGAGTAGCATCAAATCTTCACAGATATCCCAAAAATCACATTTTTCAGTGGCAGTCACTTGTTCAATTAGCACTGAATGATAAACAGTAAATTTTCCTTTTTTCCTTCTGTTTCCAGAACATGGCTTTCCCCAAATTTTATAAAGCACGAGCRTACTCTGCGGCATACAGAGGGATTTTTATCCTGAATTAAATCAATTTCCAGTTGTCATCCTTTATCCTCATTACTGAGTTACTTAATTAGCGATTTCTGARAGCAGCCATAACTGCCACAGATACWGTGGGAGAGCCATCAGCGCTCTCCATGTTGATATAATTGCAGAATTTTGTTATTTTTCCAAGTGCTCTTGTCAAACACCGTGTGCCACTGCCAACGTTTTGCCCACAGAATTCCATGATGGAAGGAAATCCTTCTTTAAATCAGTTCAGGCTGCAGTTGTAGGAGCCTCCCAAACTCCAATCCAAGTCCTGCAGGAGAATGTGTCAGGAAAAAAAATCTCAAACACGGTTTAAYRAGCGTGCGRCAATAAATTAAGGAAATACATTTGGATACGGGAGGAAGAAACGGTTTCCACAAAAATACTCATCTCCTCCCAGTCACAGCTGTGACTTTTGAATATGTATTAAGCTCTGCAAGGAGAGCTAAGCTCGGAATTTGGCAGTAATAGTCTAGTCATAAATATACATGGAATGTGAAAAAAAAGACTTTACGGAACTGAAAGCGAGCGCTGGCCAGGGAAAGCAGACGTACCTGGAGATAAAAATTGCAATTCATTGTCAGCACACGAGGCCTCTGCTTTTAACTCAGCAATGAAACGGTGTCATTAGATTTTCTCATCTTTTCTCTGTTGCTCATAATTGAATGGTGTGGTGACAAGTGAGTGGATGTTTGAAGGGACAGGAGGAACCTTCTACCCGGGCACTTTGAGGTTTAATGTCTTCTCTCCAACAGAAACAACTYGTTTCACATTCAAAGAGAGATTTTGGCTTTTTCTCTCCACTCTCTYTACCTCGACAAACCAGATGGCAAATGTCTCTTTTGCTGAAAGAGCCAGCGCAAACAGAGTCTGCACCTGCCCACCCTCCTGTTTGCCGTGCCAGCAGAGGGGAAACAATCTCACATTCAGGCTCTTGTATTAAACACTTGTACCTACATTTAGAGTTTTTCCCATTTTGAGTTCTCACACTTGCTTGAGCCAAGCTACTGACAGCTTTTACTTATTTTGATATATAGCAGGGAAAGAAATGTATTTATTGACATCATMTTTCATGTGGCATCTTCCAACAATGAGCAAGTGTGCCTTTGACTGGTATTTAATATTTTCCTCTTATTAGAATTTGATGGGTTTTCACTTATGTGKGCAGAAAACTTCTCATTTCCAAGGTAATTGTCTGTGATTTGAAAGCAGGATTATCATGTAAATAGATATTTGAATTYATATATATTTGTGTATGTATACTTCTAAAAGCCTTGGTGGTGAAGGGGAATCTTTAGAAAGGAAGGATATTGGAACAGAAAGAACACACCAAGAAAACAAATTAAATWCTGGCTTGAATTGTGTTTAGTAAAAGCTGGTGGTTGCACCTCACTCATTTTGTATCAAACAGGTTCTAGTTTGATTTACCCATTTTACAACATTTAAACTTCCATATTTAGGRGAGCCAGAAAGCAAATGAGATTATTGCTCAGGTTTTTTTTGTTGCTTGCATCACCAATGAGAACTTTCCAAAAGAGCATCCCACATTGCCTTTAGATTTCTGGGGTTTTTTTCTGTGCCCTGAGAGTCAAGACACAGGAAGAACGGAGCATATGGAAAATGTTTTGATATTTCTCCCTGTGAAAATCTATTTGATATTAATATTATCACGTTAAGGCTTTGATTACTGTCTGATCGGAGGAAAAGCAAGGTARTAAATCATTATTCCAGTGAGTTCATGTGGGAAGAGTAGGTGTGCTTTAAAGGGCACCTTAAATTATGACAAAACTCACAATAATACAGGATTTCTAGTCCAGATTGGTGGAAAGGAGGAGCTCTTTATAAAGGAACGATGTTGGAAGGGGAAAGAAAGCAAATTAAATATTGAGTTGGGTTGTGTTTAGCAAGAGCTAGTGTTGTAACTCCCTTATTTTATATTGCGCATATGGATACTTTCTTTAACTCTTTATCGTTTATAAATATAATAATAATATATATAAATATAATAATATAATAGAATATAATAACTCTCCTTGTTGGGTATTGCAGTGGAAAGGTATTTACTGCAACATTTCTTTAAAATACTCCAAAAACCAGATTAAAAGTGTTAAACAGGCACGTTTGAAAATGACACCTGAGCAGTGGTAGAGCTTCCCTGGGCCTTTTTCTGAAAGCACCACTCCTGTTTTCAGTTCAGGRTGAGAAGAGGCAAATCAGATCTTTTCGATTACACTCAAGATAGAAAATAGAGTGATCAGTTCAAAGAACCAGGGAGATTTTGTTTGCATAAATTGTGGCTGCTCTACATACTTAACCTCAAAAGCCTTCTGTCAAGGAAATGCTGATTTTTAAAAGAACCAAGTCTGCTGCTCTGTGAGATCTCATTATACACAAATACCTTGCATTCCCAGGCACTCCAAACACCATTATCTGCTGCTTGTCCGTTTGAAAAGCAATGTCCAATTTGCTTATCCAAAGGAAATAATGGTGTTTGTGGAGAATTCACATTAATTCCGAGCAAAAGTCCTCCCTGGAAGTTAATACATGCACTGACTGACTCGTGGTGTTTGCAGGCAACAGTGTGATTTAAAGAAATACAGATGTAGTTGTAAAAAAATCAGCTTTTCCTGCTGAGTTTTTAAACTTGGACCACAATGACCTGATGGATGGGTAGTAATTWCAGGCAGCATGTACAGCAGGGCTTGAGGAGGATTTCATTAAACCCAAAGAGGAAGGAGGACTCTTGAGAAGGAGCAACCTCCAGATTTATTGCCAGCAATGCTCCTCAGCTCTGTGCGCTCTGCAGCAGCAATGTGGAGCTCTCAGAAGGGCTGGCAGGACACAGGAGCTGAAATCTCACCATTAATGGCTTTATTTTAGAATTTTGGTGTTTAGTGGGATCATAATCTCTTTGGTGTTCTCCAGACCACTGAAATCCTTCAGCAGAACAGCTCAGAGCATCCCAAAGCCACAATCCCAAATTCCTGTGTGTTGCCCTGGCAGAAGCATTCCCAGGAGCCTTCTTCTCCCTGAAATATTTTTCCCAATCTCTCTGTTCCCAGCTGGAAGTCACAGCTCCAAAATTCCCTCCCTGGTGGATATTTGCACATCAGCCAGAGTTCTCTGACCTTTCCTTCCTTCCACACCCCTGGGTGCTGCTCTCTTGAGCCTGGRCTGGAGTGGTTCCAATTCCCCCATGGCAGAAGCATTGAACAAGAGGATCTTTAAGGTCATTTCCAGCCCAAACCAGGCTATGAATCAATGAGTATTTTTCTCTAATTTTTCTCTAATTTYCCCCTTCACAAAGCTCTCAGAGCTGTTAAGCTCCTCTCTCCCTCTTTTCTTTGCTGTTGCTCTTACGTGGTTTGAACCACTCACCAAATTATCTCATTTTGCTGCTATTTGGGGGCACTTTTCCTGRTTCTCTCAATTTTGGGTCATTTTTCTTTTTCCCCTTGGCCACTTCTCCTGTCCAGAGCCTTGGCTGATGTTGTGGATGATCCTGTATTCTCCTGCAGTCACTGCTTTCCAGAAGAAAACTCCTCTTTTCCTCACAGCTCTGGGGGTGTTTGCTGCATTCACAGCAGTTTCAGAAAATCAAATCCAAGGAAATTTTCAAGCAAAACCCCATTCCTGTGGGGTGGTTCCACAAGTGGAACAGCAAAGTCCTTTCTCCCCCATCCCATGCAATCCCTTCCAAGTTCAGATGAGGTGCAGATCATTTGTTTACCTCAAAGTTGTTGATGGCAGCACAGAATAACTCAGCACCTGCCAAAAAAAACCCTACAGGATCCCACCAGGAGCTGAGTAAGAGCATTCCTTGCTGACGCTCACTTTTTGAATTTCCCCTAATCCCTGCTTCATTTAGGATCTCCTGCCTGTGGATCTCTGCTCAGGACAATACGGGGTCAAATGCCTTAAAATGGTTTAATCATGTAATCATTTTTGGAAAAGCAAACATGTAATCATATCAAGGAATTAAATCAGGTTTGCCTGGTGTGGCCTATTTTACTCCAGCAATGCTGGCAAAAATTAGGTTTCAAAATTTCCTTTTGCTTAGAATTGTTTCCTGGGTCTCAGCCTATTTAAAATCCTGKTTCAGGGGTTTTTGTCCTGATTCCAGGTGAAGTTCTCACATTCCTGACAGGGAGAGCAGCTCACAGTGAAAATCCTGAAAATCCTGCAGGGCAAATATTGCTCCTTAAAGTGAGCTGGGGTTGACTCTTGGTTTGGTGTCTTCTGGTCATGGTGGAAGGGAAAAAGAGCGAGTGAGAGATGTGAAATGTGCCCTGACATGAAAATAAAGCACATGGGAACTTTTGGGATGCTGCCATAAGAAATGTTCTTAAATTAAATTAAATTTGGGATATTAAACATCCTGGATTTAATAAAACCCCATCTCAATTTCTCTTGCTTTTTGGAATAGACTCATTAACATGATTTTTTGTTTTGATTCGAAGTACAGTTGTATTATTCTCATTATGATTTCCCTGTAGCTTTCAGTCTGCTGGACAGTGCCTCCCCAGCTCAGCTGTACCAGCAGCTGCTCAAACTCTGAGCTTTTTGGTATCAGTGATGAACTCCATCACTTATTCCCTTTTAAAATCTCATTTTCCTGATGTGTGAGAAAAATGGGAACCTCTTGTGCCACTTTCTGCCTCTCCTCATCTTGGCATTGAAAATCCTGTTCTGTTATCAGCTGATGCTTTATGCAGGTACAGACAAGAAAAAGGTGTTTTCATTTAAAAAAAAATAATAATTGAGGGAAGGATCTCACAAGCAGGGCCAGCTCCTGCTTCCYTCAGCTAYTCCTGGTCATCCATAACTATCAATATTTKKKKTTTTTTTGAGKGAGCCAGCACTTCCCAAASCCCCYCACTGGGCCCTACATTACTGAGACACCCATGGCAGGAAATTTGGAACTCTGTAATTCTCTGTGCTCAAAGTCATAATGGTTGGCTTGAACTGGGGACAAACATTTTGGAAACCACACGGAAAAGATGCTTTTACTCTGGAAATGGCACAACCACTGACACCTCAGAGGACGATTTGGACCAATTCTGCAGGATAATGATCCTCCCTTGCACCGTAGCACGATTTCTATTGCTCTTCTGTGCTGCTTGGATGAGATCTTGGAGAGCCTGAGTGTTTTTGGGATCACTCTGGACCTGGAGATGGCCTGGAGGAGACAGACCAGTGAGGAACTGCAGAAAACCTCACCAATTTCCTGGTACGACCTCCAGATCATTTTAAATTCCTGYAACTAAGCTGAGAACATTGTGTTTTATGTCTGAAGCTTCTCAGACTCCTGATTTTCCAGAGCCATAACCTTTGCCTCCTCCAGTTTCTCTCCATATATGAARATTCCCCCAATTAATGTTTTTATGTTTCATTCTGCCTGCAGTGCAGAAGTTGCTGATATTGGAACTGTAAATACTTTGAAGGCTGCAAAGGGACTTTTTTCCTGTGGTTACCCCTTCTTTTACTTTAATGAAGATTTTTGTAGCGTTTTCCAAACTCAC
>NW_026623590.1:383219-398730 GCF_030028575.1 Malurus melanocephalus
TTTCTTTGTTAAACTGGTGAAGAGACACACTCTGAGTGTTCTCAGCAGTTCCTGTGACAAAGGAGATGAAGGACAGCTCAGTTTTTTTTCTTCCTTTTCTACCTTTTGGCCTTGTRGATGCAGAAATACCTTGGCAGGAATTGCCCTGAGCAGAGCAAGGCTGTGTAAACTCCACTCAAAAGCTGCTCCTCTCCTCAAGCACTCAGTGACTCAATATTTGCTTTTATCAAACAATTGAAAAAGAAAAAAAAATAATAACAGAACACTTAAAAAGCTTCAGCTGTCTGCTTAAAGGTTTTTCTGAAGAGAGCTGGGGCTGAGCATGTGTTTTTTTACTGAAATGGGTKCTGAAATCTCTGCTGGATCCCCACYGTGGTTCTGCAGTTTCTATCCAGGCTCTGTAGGCTTTGCCCACTGGGAAGAAAAGCAGATGTTTGGCAAAATAGGAGAATTAAATTGTCCCCCACACACACCACTGGCAGGCAAATAGAGGGAAGAGAGAAAAGCTGAAAATAGTCTTTATTACAGTTTCAGTCAGCTGGACTTCATTTTCCTGTCTGCAGTTTGCTGTTGGGACACGGATGTGTGCCCACCTTGGACAGACACAATTCACTCTCCTGTGTGTGATCTGTCTCTGTCTCAGACTGAAYCCTGCCTGCTGGAAGATCCTCTCCTCTCCTACCTGCAGATGAACCACATTTTCTGTGATGATTTCAGCAAAACCCCTGCTCTGATGAAGGCAGCTCGGGGTCCCAGTGCTGCTGAAACGTTTTTATCTGGCGTGGCAGAAACGCCTGTGTGACCTGGAGCATCATCTGCAGCAGCCAAGTGTGAAATCAGCTGTGCCAGGCAGCTCCTGTGCTGTAACCAGGGGATAATTCCTCTGTGGRAATGAAAATATTCACACTGTGGCACACCTGCTTTGGGAACATGGAGATATCCAGTGGGAAAGGGGGATTTGTCAGCCTTTCTCCCTCGCTGCTGCTCACCTGACAATAAACCCACAGCAGGAGCTGTGTGCTCACAAGAGGATTTTGGAACACAGATGTTTGCAGAGGGATGAAAGGTCGGAGCAGCTCTGTGAGCACTGCCCTCTGATGTGTTTGGCACCTGTGGCAGCACTTCCAAACAATCCCAGGATGGTTTGGGTTGGAAAGGGCCTTAAAGATCATCTATTTCCAAYCCCCTRYYRTGGRCAGGARCAGCCTCCACTAAACCAACTTTTYCTGRAGTTTTAACCCCTGGAATGCCATATTCCTTTTYTCCCCACCTTGGATAGTTTTTATTTTAATAGCCACGTTTAAATCTACACCGCTAGAAAGGTTTTCTTGAGGATTTTTGCCATGTCCTTCACATCTGCACTCCCAGGAGCAAAGAATTATTAGGAAGTGGCAAAGCTTAAAAAGAGCAGTGCCCATCCCTCATCTTGCTGGTGGCTGGAAGGCTGCAGGCATAATTTGAATTTCCTTGGCATTGCTGCCATGAGCAAAAGGATTTCTCCCTTCAGCTGGGAAGTTTTCCTCAGCAGCTCAGCACATGAGTGCTGTGATTTAACAATTTTACAGGAATCTGCCTTCCGGATTGATCTTTGACATCTGGAATTTGGTGTTTTACGGAAAAGATGCGCTGCTGTAGAGTGAATTAATTCTACCACTGCAGCTGAGAAAATGGGCTCATGCCTTTGAGAGTCCAGGAGAGGAATATTCTGGGAAGCAATCTGAGCTGATATTGTTGGGAGGATGATGCTGCCTGACAGATCGGCTGTGACAGCTGAAGATGTGCCGGAGCACAAAATAGAAAAGGAAAAGATTGTTGTTAGGCCAGCGACAAGATGAAACCCTACTGCTTGTGACAGCTGTTGGCAGCATGATATCMCTGTCCCCGAGCTTTCCACGGATCTGGAGCATTAGAAACTTCAGGATCACGTTGGTTRTGTGTTTTTGCAGATCTTGTTAGGGGTAATGCTCTCTGACAGCAGCCAAGTGTAATTGGCAGTGGGGATCCTTCAAGTGCAAGCAAAGAAACAAAACCTTGATGTTTCYGTGCTGATCCTCTCACGGGGTCATTGGTCACTGCTTTCCTGCTGGAATCAGCTGCAATCAGCTCAGAAAGTTGTGAGGTTTCTTTTTTCTAGGCCATCGAAGGAGAAAATGAAATGGGAAGAAATATAAGCAGAASTGAGCTCAGCGAGGTGCAGAGGGAACTTTGGGGAGCGGGGGAAGCTTTGCCTTCTGTTTGTTGAGGTGGAGTCACAAAGCTGTGTTTGAGAAACTTATAAAGTAAACAACACCTTTAAAACTCTGTAGATCTCAGCAAACTTTCCCAGCAGGGAAATCTCCCTGGAAACTGAWGTCCCTGTGTCCCCCCTGCTCCACAAACACTTCTGTGTTCTTCCCACCCAGGCTTTCCAGGTATTTTTGCTGAGGTTCTGTCACCTTCCCAGTTTTTAACCATCAGGAAGCTGAGCCAAGCCAAAGAGCCTCTGCTCAGGTCCTGCTGAAGCTGAAATGCCTTTTTGGCCRTGCTCTCTGTGTCTGGGCACATCTGGGGCTCCGTGGCTGCAGTTTCTCTCCTGTTCCAGTGACACTGTGCTTTGAGCCTCTCATCCATCAGGAAGGCTGARAATATTTCCTCTTAGGAGAGTAGATTTCTGGAATTCCAGTGCTGTGATGTTTTTTTTCCTTCCTTCACCATCTACAATTTCTGTCTTGCATTGAGTTCAGAACACAGCTTCATTTGTTTGCTGCCTGGTTTTAATTCAAAGACCCAGTCTCTTTAAAATTCTATTTTTTTTATTGTCATATCTCTTTCACCTGGTATGAATGACCATAGCTCAGTAGGAGAAGACGAGGTTCTGCTAATATTTATTAAATATTTCTTCCTGTGCATTTTCTGCTTGTGTTCAAAATATACCTGTGGGTATTCATCAGTTGAACTTTTTAAGAGTAAAGTTTTTCATCAGATCAAGGTAAAAATAATATGCACCATCATCCAAGGAAAACTTAGCTCTTGATGCTGAAAAAAACCAATATTTTGGGCTGTAGAGCAAAGCTTTTCTCTTTTGGTGTGTTCTGATAAGGAGATAATGTCTCAGGAGGTCATGAAAATTGCAAAGCCTTGCACTTCCCAAAGTGCAGCTGGAATATTCGTCCTGTCCAGAGTGTGACAAACTGGAGCAGACTGAGGGAAACCCAGGACCAAGGATAAAATCAGGAGATGTTTCATTAATGGCATGTAAAAACAGGGTTGTAACAAAGATTATCACTAAAGATTCTGCCTTCCCTAAATCCATGGCAGGGACATGTGGTTTATTGCTAAAATTGATCCCCTGTTTGTAGCCCAAAATGGGGTTTGTGAAGAAAAAAATGGGTCCAGTGAAAATGGGTTTTGTAAGAAAAACAACCACATCCCATAAAAACTGGTCTGGAATTGGGAGGGAAGCATTGTGCTGGTTTTGGCTGGGGCAGAGTTAATTTTTTCTTGGTATTCAGAGCACTCAAAGCAGTGGAAGTTGCTCCAAAGCGCTGCTGCCACCTGCAAAATAATTTCAAATATCAACCAAAAAAATCCTACATGTTTGTTTCTCTGGTGGTTTTTGCTTTGATTTTCCTTGTTTTCATTTACCTTTTGCTCCTTTCATTATTTTWCTGGCTGAGATGCTGGGCTGCCAGCCCTGGTGTTGATGAGCTTTGCATGCAGAAGGAATAGGCCAATTTTATTTCACCTCCTTTGTGCTCTGCCCACTCCGTGCACTTCAGCYGTGCTCTGCCTCCTCATAACCAGGGAATTTTGGAATTTCTGAGGATCTCCTTCCTGCTCAGCCTGATAACGAAACAGGCACTTGGCAGAGCTGAGGGGGAAAAGGGGAATGTGGCTGGACTGGGTCGGTTTTGAGATGATTTCACTGTCTAATCTCAGAGCAGCTCATTTTTTTGCAATCTGCACATCAGCCAGCAGTTAAAACAAAAATAACAAAAACAAAAAAAAAAAAAACAAACCCTTTCCATTATTTCGGACAAGGATCTAATTAAGACCAGAAGGTTGGAGGGGAGCAGCTCAGTATCCCGTTACACATTCCCCAAATTGAATCCCTGCTATTCCTCACTATGTCATCTGTCCCCTCACCTGAAGGAGCTTTTTTATTCAATATTCTCGAGATCTCCCTGGCAACCTGGCACCTCCTCTCTCGTGTGCCTCCTCTCTAATCTTTGTGGGCAAGGCCATGGAAGTGCTGTAGGGAATTCCAGCGCTGCAGCACAGGGGAACATCTCAAACAGCCTCTTTCCCTGCAAGTATTGACCTGGCTGGAGTCAAATAAACACCCTCTGATTCAGAGTGACATATTTTATGTCTTTTTGAACATTGAAAGAGTAAAAAWTCAGCAGTGTGCAAGGCAGCAAAGAGAATTTTTTGGTGCTTGCTATGCGCTGGACAATWATACATTGATTGTTTTGAGCCTAAGACGGGGAGAGATGGTTTTAAAACAGAAGAGAAGAGTTTGGATGAGATATTGGGAAGGAATTTCTCCCTGGGAGGGTGGACAGCCCTGGCACAGGGTGCCCAGAGAAGCTGTGGCTGCCCCTGGATCCCTTTGAGTGCCCAAGGCCAGGCTGGACATTGGGACAGTGGGAGGTGTCCCTGCCATGGCAGGGGTGGCACTGGGTGGGATTTAAGGTCCTTTCCAACCCAAACCATTCTGGGCTTCTGTGATTCTCTTGTGCTGTCTCAAGTTTCTCCTTTGGAGTGATTCACTGCAGGGTTTTTGTCTCTTTATTTCTCTGCAACTTYTTTCCTCTCCTGGTCCCTCAAACACCAAAACCTGGATGAGCACAACCGGGTTGAGTGGATGTCAAATGAAAGAAAAATGATTTGGTAATGACCAGAGATAAAGCAAGAAACTCTGACCCTTTCACATATTTAACTTTTTCTGTTGAGATTCCGTTTGGAAAGGTTGCAAAATTTTCCTCTTGGACATGAAGGCATTCCCATCTGTGTCCAGATTCTCTGGGTTTGGGTTTCTGCAGTTTGAAATGTGCTGCTCTGGGAACAGCCTGGTCCAAGGCGCTGCCTTCCCCTCCTGTCATCAGCAGGAGACAAATTTAAGGGATGGGATCACCCAGTTTCAGCTTTTCCATGCTGCAGTCTCGTCTCCAGCCTGTTGGCAAAACTTTTACCCTGATGAATTCCTTGGTGATGAGTGTTATTTCTTTGACTGATGTGCACAGGCAGGGGAACATTTCTACATCACTGCCCAAACTTCCTGAAACATACTTAAATAATTTACATAAAATCCAAATCTGCGTGTGAAATGTTCTCATGAGTCAAGGGTTTATTCGCTGTGAATCCATTCCRTGAGTGGGAGGAAACCTAAACTGTCTTGGATCAAATGGCCTTTATAAAATATAGATCAATTTCCTAATATTTATGTATGATTCTACTCATTATGTTTTTTCATTTTTTCTTATTTCAGTCTGAAACTGCCTCAGCAACCCCTCACTAGAGCTGCTTTTTTTTGTGGATGTTAACACTAAATCAGGAGAGTTTCTCCTGTGTCTGTCTCATTAAATATTATCTCTCTGATTTGCCAGGGTGGATCATAACAGGGACATTAAAAAGGCATGTATCTGTAATTGCTTTTTAATGCCACTGTTATTTATAGGTGATCTCAGTTTCAAAGGAACATGGAAAGTCATGTAAAAACAAAAAGCTTTTGGTGATAAGGGAGTGCCAAGGAAAATCGATCATACATGAAGTTAATTAACTCAAGGGGTGTTAATGGTCCTAGAATGAAAGAGGTTTCTGTGTGCAGTGAGTTGTGGTTTTGCCAGGGTTGTGCTAATTATTGCAACTTCATAAGCAGGAAAAAACTTTAAATTGTACGGTTTTGTATGAGCATTATTAACAAATATCACAGCAGCTCTGGGTATGACAGACACAGCCTGACACATGATTAATAGGAAAAAAAAATTAAATTCAGTTCTGTGTGGAAATACAGCCCCACATTTATCTTGCAATCCTAATTTTCATTTGTGCATGACACAGTTCCCCCTGCAGAGCGAGCCCAGTTAGCTCAGGAGTYTCCTGAAGAGTTTTACATCACTAAAAAACTTCCAGTGCATCCTTTAAAGCTCAGCTGGGCCAGGGTGCCTCTGCAGATTCCTGCTGAACATCTTCCCAAAGGATTTGTGTCTTCTCACAGCTACACAAAATAAAGCATTGCCTGCCAGGATTTCTTAGGTCAGCAGCTGTGGCACACCCGTGCTTCATCTGAGGGTGAATAAATCTGTGGGATGTAGGAGGATGGGGCACCAGGGTGTGTATTTCACATAGAAACAGATAAATGTAAGTATAAAAAGAAAATTTAGAGGGATTTTGTGTGTCCAGCTTGACCAGGTTGATTTTCAGGGAGTGGTTACCCAAGGGTCTGTAGCTGTCTCTGAAATAACAATTATTTTTTAAGACTTCAAAATTAATTTTCATATACATTAAAGACTTTAAGGTATATGAAAATGTATCTAGTGCTCCAAAGTACATATATAAATATATTTGTGTGTGGGCACATATAATTCCTCCGTGTTTGACTCGCATCTGTGGGATATGAAGAGTTTGCCCATAATCCTGTGGAACTTCATTTTCTGGCAGATGAGTCTCTATTAATTCCTAAAACCCTGAGCAACAACAGAATTGCTTTGCAGTGTTAGGGGGGAAAACATTACAATAAAAATGAAGCATACTTTTAATTATCTGTAGTCATTTGGATGAAATCTATAATGAGCTTGATAAATGCTGATGCTCTAGGCATCAATTTTTCAAATGGCAGTCSAACCAAGAATATCTGGGGAAGGCATTGTTAGCTCAGGCTGCACAATATTTTTGAGGTCTTGGTTTGTAGGAATAATTAAAATGACTTATGTAAGATAAGTGTCATATCTCTGTCAGCAACTAAATGTTAAATGTTATTATAAACTAATTACTTCCTGGAATTGAAAGGAAAATGATAATTTTGTGTCTTAGCTGCTAAAAGATGGTGTCTGATCCTTCTCTCACCAAACTCTTCACTGGCACATCGGCAGTGAGGAAAATTTAATTTGCTCTTAAAGGGTTCTGACACGTGGCAGAGTCAAGGCATTTGATTCAAGGGAAATGGAGGGTGGAGAGAGAGGTGAACAGGCAAAGGAATATGTTAAAAATTGGTTTATCCTTTCTGATTTCACTGTTTATTCTTGCTTTTTTGCTTGGAAAACATGAACAGGGATCCTGCCAGGGGTGCTGAGCAGTGTTTGCTCCATCAGACCCCACTGATGTCACATTGGCAGCTGCCAACCTCASAGAATTTAGGACTTGGTGGACCTTTGGTTTGACAACCTGCAGCTCATTTGGGGGCTTTTGCACCTGCTGAGGTTTGTAGCAGATTTATAGGCTTGAGATTTAAACACAAAAATCTCCTGACAATCCCTGTCCTCTTCACACAGCGTTTTAAAGGATTAGTGAGGGAGCAGTGAGGGCAAAATGAAGGCATCTCCCTAAAAATCCATGATTGTACAAGTGAAATACGAGCACAGTCTGCTTGGAGCAATTGGTTCATGCTTGTGGCAAGGAGGAAATTGTGGGTTTAGTAAAAAAACAAAAATACCATTTTATGTTTCAACAAATTGGCAGAAATGGCAGCAMAACTTCTTTAAAATTAAAAATGCAAATGCAAGCCTGCAGGCACACACTCCAGAGCAGGAAGGAGGTACAGAGAGGATGTAATTGKTGGTTGGAGTCTAAGGATAAACTTAGGCTCTGTGAACTTTCATTATTTTTAGAGCCTGGCTTCCTAAAAGTATTGCAGATGCTTGCAGCAACCTTTTGTAATCCCACAGCACTATTTGCATTTCGTTAGTTCCATTTTAATAACTTCTGATTTTTTTGCTGGAGTTACTTAAATTTCWGTGTTTATAAATTTTCCGTGTTAGGAGCGGTTTTCTTGGAGCTTTTAAACAGAATTCTGTAGCACTCTGAAAATGTTCAGATCCAAGTACAGTCAGAGGCTTTGCCCAGTGACATCTGTTCAGCAGCGTAATTTCACTCAGCTACAAGTGACATATTTCATTAACTGAGATGTTTGAAATGGAATTTGACAGCTTTCCAGCCCAGAATCTCCAAAGTTACTATTGAGTGAAAATATGCCATCCTAGGAGCCTTGCAGGGCCCAGGAAGGATTATTTTTATGGAAGGGATGTTGGAAAATAATGCATTAAAATGTCACGTGTGCCACTGGTGATGCATGTGCCTGTGAGCTGCACATCTCGGTGATTTTGGGGARTCTTGGAGCCCTAATTTTGGGGTTTGGGGTTTCCTAAATCTGCAACTCCAGTGCTGCATTGAGCAGGCAAGATCAGAACGCCACAAAAAGCTCTGAGATGATCTCTTAGCTGTAGAATAGTTGTGCTAATTAAGCTCTGCATTTCAATCTCTCAGGTTCCTCAATTATGACATTGCAGCCCCTCTGTGGCAGCACACTGGAGTGTGGCAGATAGGAGATTAGGAAGTGGAGAGATTCAATGGGAAAATGTCCAAAAGCATTTCAAACCACTTAAGATAATTACACTAGGGGAAAGAATGTGGCGTGTTTAAAGGATATGAGGTGTTTTTTTGTGAATAGAATGGTGTTAGGTACCTGTGCATGGGAAACTCATTACCCACGCTGGACTCATTTTTCACATGGTAATGAGAAAGAAGAATTAAAAACCACCTCTGTGGATATCACCTTTGTGAGCAGCAGGAGGTGCTTGAGCTGAGACCACCACGGCAGAGGCAGCAGTTTAACAGGCTTGTTTATTCCTCTGGATGTAGCTGGGGAAAAAAACCAAAAAACCAAAAAAAACACAGCAATTGGAGAAATAACCACTGATTTCMGTGTAAAGGTCAAAATTACCTGAATTGAGATGCTTAAGAATTAATGGAGTAGGCTGGTGTCAGCAGACAGAATAAATGACATTTTTTCTAACTGCCTGCTCACCATCCTGTTTTCCWCCCCCACAGGTGGGAAAGGTTTCAAATGCATGGCCAGAGGGGTTTTAATCAGAGTTTGTACAGCAGAGTGAGGCAGGAATGGGGGAGAAAACTGGCATTTGGTCATTGAGGAGGACAGAACAGAGTGAGAGGTGTGAGAGAAGGTCTGGTGAGTGTGTGTGAGCTGCAGACAGAGCCACACCAGGACCAGCCCTGCACCACCTCAGTCAGTCCCAGCAGCTCACTGCCATCCTTAAACAGGCACCAGAATATTCCATCTTCTTCCTAAAACAGTTCTTAAACACTGAGCTGGGAACCAAAGCCAGGGGAAGCAGAAAATCATCCTTCAGAGCACTGAGTGGTGTGCTGTGCTCCTCTTCAGAGCTCACAGCAGCTTCTCCCCATCCCCTGAAAGGAACCCTGAAAAGCCAGAGGGCATTGCTGTGGGTCTGCTCCAACTGGGAAAATACTGAGATTATCCCTGAGCAGCACTGACATGAAAAAGGCGCAGTTCTTGTCCTTTTTTTCCAGCCTGATGTTCTGCACTCAGTGCCTGTGTGGCAAAAGGACAATTTGATAATAATCTGCACCAGTGTGAAAGAAGGACAGCAATTGTCTACGCTGGTGAAAAAGGGGGATTAGGAAAAAGGAGAGAAGGTTGGATTTGGGGAAATRCATCGTGACAGGAACATCTGTTGGAGTGGGATCAGCGTCGCTCCTGACATTTGCAGCTCCTGGTTTGATCCATGGCACTTTTGCCTTCCAGGAGTCCCTCTGTACGATCCACTGGATTTTTTCCATCTCTGAAACTGTCTGTGACTGTCTGTCTGATGCTCCCTGGGTGATGAAATATCATTATAACCTTTTGAAATAATATATCGGTGCCTGGAGAGYGGAGACTGATTTTCTCATTTGCGAGTGAGAGGCAGTGTGTTAAATTACTGCTCCTGTCATTAAAGGGATTGAGGGAAAAAATCTGATGTGCTTAAAGCAGGACATTTTTCCCCTCCCTAAACAAACCACCTCAGATTTCACCTTGTGGGGAGCCAGGAAGGTGAGGATTAGAAGTTTAAATAATGTTCATCATACTCCCTGAAGCTTTAGTTTCTTGCTTGACACCTGCAAATTTCAGCAAATCTGACATGGGAGCTTTTCTACTGACTTCCAGAGGATGAGGGAGCCTGTGCTGTGTCTGTCATAGATCAGGAGGCATAAAATTCATCCTTCTGGGCCATGGAAGCTTCTGCTTGTTCATTTGGCTCTGGGAAATYTGATCTTGAGCAGTCTGGGATAGTGGAAGGTGTCTCTGCCCCTGGCAGGGGATGGAACTGGATGAGCTTTGAAGTCCCTTCCATTCTGTGATTCTGTGAAATGTGAAAAAAAATCCCTGTGCTGACAAACCCAGTGACTAAGTACATGAGTAACTGTGCTCAAGAATTGGACTTTTTCATCTTTGGAGCATAAATGAGAAAGTTGTAGTGTTGCTTCAGCTGATTTTTTAAAATCACATCAAGCAGCTGACACAGTTCCCCACGGCATTTGTTTCTGTCTCTTCGTACAGGGCAAATATTGATAATAATCTGATATTTCTGAGCATTGTAGCTGGCACCATTTGAACCCCCAGCCRTGGTGATGAATTGCTCTATGATATATTAATGTTATTTTGATCCCAGCCCCTCCAGAATTACATTGATCCAATTAGGTTAAGTAGCTTGCCATCTAAATTAATTTACTTCCCTTTATTAATCTCCTTTACTCCGGGTCAARAGCAGAAATGTAAATCAATCCATAATATTGCATTTCTTTGGGGGGGGTGGGAGGGTAATTAAATTACCCAATAGATACATGTGCTGGGATGATTGTTGGGTGTGTTAAACATGATTGCCATCATTGGGACGTGAAGTGGTTCACACTCAGTAGTGAAATTTGAGTGCTTGTTACACTTCATTTCCATAACCTGGCCAGASAAGCCTTGCAGTCCCTGGGTGCTGATCCTACACAGGTTTTAGGATATTGGACATTTTGTAAGTGGAGAAAACAGCTCCTTCCTGTGCCAGGAACTGCTGGAGTCCCTGGCAGCGTTTCAGAGAGGCTTCACCCTCTGCAGCGAGGAGGAAACCTTGGCTGCTCTCGGGCTGGCACCTGGCAGAGAAGGAGATGTCTCAGCAGGGATATCTCACTCACCAGGCTGAAGGAGGGTTGGTACAGGCTCCTGGAAAATTCTTCTTTCCAAAATTTCCATGGGTTGGTACCATCAAATCCCAGAATAGTTTGGGTTAGGAGGGATCTTAAAGCTCATCCAGTGCCACCCCTGCCATGGCAGGGACACCTCCCACTGTCCCAGGCTGCTCCAAACCCCCATGTCCAGCTTTCTGTTCCACACTGGGACATTCTTCTTCTTTTCTCAGGTTAGTCCAGCAGTGGGATTCCATCCTCTTGGATTTCCAGTATTTTCAGGGTCGATACCAAACTTCCCTCCTGACAGGGACATTGCTGATCCCAAAAATTTGTTTACCTGCTACGTTTCCTCCCTTTAGTGAGTAGAACTGTCCAAGGCAGACTCAAACAGAAATGAAACTCTGATGTGAGGGAATGAGATGCAGTTGCTGGAAGCTGAATGTTGGCACAGTTAAAATAAATACAAAGTGCAGTGGGTTTGGGCTGGGCTTAGTTAAAATCCTGCCARGTTTGTGACAGCTCCATCATCCTGGGACATCCAAACAAGGGTAAGAAAATGGATCTGGTTCCTTCCCTGTCGCTGTAGCAGAAGATAAATTTGGGTCAAATGACCCCTGTAATGGGGCAGGGCAGGCTGGTGATCACAACTCCCTTCTGGTGTTCAAACCTGCAGATCTGTGGAATATTTTCTAAATCCGCGCCCGAGGGCAGAACGAGCAGCAGCAGAAAGGTCACCTTTATCATCATTGCTGTCAAACACCTTGGAAACAGCAGAGCACAAAGCAGGAGTGCTGCTCAATCACTCTGCCCTTCTCATACACCTGTTACTGTGCTTTGTCCCTGGAAATAAAACCCATTCCCTGTCCTGAATGAAACCCCACTCCTGAAAAGAGCACAGCAAAGCTCTGCTGGCCTCAGCAATGGGATCCTGCCTTCACAAAGGTAATTAATGCTGCTCAGTGCAGAGCTGAGCAGTGTTATAGAAATAATGATAATTGTGGGAGCTGCTGCTCTCTGTGGTAATATGACAGCAGGAAACAGAGAGGGACTTTCTGCAAGAGAGTGCAGTGACAGGACACAGGGAATGGCTTCACACTGAGCCAGGGCAGGGTTAGATGGGATTTTGGGAAGGAATTGTGCCYTGTAGGGTGGGCAGCCCTGGCACAGGGTGCCCAGAGAAGCTGTGGCTGCCCCTGGATCCCTGGCAGTGCCCAAGGGATTTTGGTTGGAGCTCTGAGTACATTGGGACAGTGGGAGGTGTCCCTGCCCATGGCAGGGGTGGGATGGGATGAGCTTTAAGGCCCCTTCCAACCCAAACCATTCTGGGATTGATTGGACACAGCCCAGTTTGCTCCTGGCAGGGTTTGTGGAGGCTGCAGCACAAGAGCTGAGATCACCATGGTGGTCAAGAGTCCTCTGAGACACCCCAGGGGTCCCTGTGGAGCTGGGTGCTGTAATTTATTATTGTGTATCTAAATGAACAGGGGATCTTTGGTTGGGCACCCAAATCCTGCTGTGGTGCCTGAGATGCAGTTCCTGTGAACCCACCAAATGCTGCAGCGTTTCAACATTCCCTATCTCTTAATACCTAATATTTCCCACAAGCTGAAAAATGTAAAAGTTAAATGTGAGAATCTCTGCTTGAATACTCACTATAATRTGTTGGGGCTTCATTTTTTGCCTTGCCACTTCCTTATTTTCTTTTTTTCCTTTTCTTGTTAGTTTTTGGTCTTGTTTCATTCTTTTCCCCCCCCTACCTCAAGGTAGAGGTAGGAAAATAGGCTTTTAAAGCTCTCCCTAATAAATGTAGAGTTCCTAACACAACCAGATCCTGATGGAGCCACTGACTATTAATGTGCTGCAAATTGATCAGTAATGAAAATTAAATGTGTGTTTATGCTCTGGTTTCAGTGTTTATACCAACACCAGAAATGTGTACCACGACTGTAATGGTTCCCACCAGAATATTTGCAAGGGTGCAGCATTAAATCAGCTTTTATAAATAACAAAAGGGCCTGGTTTGTTCAAATGAGCAACCCAAGGGAGAAGCACCTCTGAAGTGGGACAGAATGAGAGATGTGAAATGTTTTGAAAAGTCAAGGATTTACAACTTTTCTGAAAATGATGGTGGCATTTATCTCTTGGCTTCTTCTGTATTTTACCTTTGCAGTTCAGCAGAAATTTTGTCCCARTTCCAGGATGTTTGTGATGAGGATGCAGCTCAAGAGTAAATGTGAATGAGCGTTCCTCCTCCTGGCTTTGTTCAAAATGCTCTTTGGAGAARGAGTTGAGAAACAGATCGATAGCAAGAGTCCTTTTTTAAAATAAAGAGGCAGATGCAGCTTTTCCTCTTCCATGAATTCCCCACTAAAAGAATTGTTTTCGTGGTTGTCACGCACATGCCCCTCCCTGGAGGTTCCCAGAAAATGACAATTGCATGTCAGAATTGTTTTATCTCGTTGCCAAAGGCAGGAGGGGAAGTGTGGAGAGGATGGGAACAAACTGCCTCRTGCCAGACATGGTCCTGCACAGTCTCCTGTGAAATTGTTGCGTTTCCATTTGTGAATATCCTTTCTGATGATCACAATAAATCCAGTGCTGTAAATCCTGTGATGTTCGTGGAGTGTTTTCCCTGGAGTGGCAGTGGAAGGAGTTTGTTTCCCTCACCAAGAGCTAAATTAGTCTTTGGGTGGTCGCTGGCTGATGAATACACCAGATTAGAYGGGGAAAATAAGGAACACAAGGAAAACATTTTCCTTTTCAACAAACCACCATTACTTAACAATACCCCAGCCCCCAGATTTCCCATTTAACCTAAAATGTGTTGAAAATTACATGGAAGATTCAGCACTGAAACGTGCTGGCACGCAGCCCTCATTTGGAAGAGAAAACAGTCTGGAAACTTGTAGTTTTATCACAATTACCCCAGGAAGTGTTYGTGTCCTGCAGCTTCAGTATCTGCAGTTCCATTTTCCCTTAATCCCCGTAGTCATTGTGTCCTTAACCCCTGGATTTCATCCGTGTGTAAAGTGGAGGTTCTAAAGGATAAATCCAAGGTGAGGTGACCCTAATGTGCTGTGTTTTTATTTTTATTTTTTTTTTCCAGGGGCCTGTTAGCCAGAGGTTTCACCGAGACCCATTACCTGGAGGATGGCACGGACGTGGTTCTCAGGCGCAATCACACGGTAACGCTGAGCTCTGCTGGGCAAAGATGCTTCACCCYCAAAATCCAGAGTGTTCTGTGCCAGGATCTGAGCCCTGGCATGAAATAGTTCCACCTGTGATCTTTTTTTTTGTTGTTTCCTTCAGTGTCTGTCTGGCTGCTCTGATCTACGCAGGGATTTTTAGAGGGAGACTTTAAAGGCGAGAGTTTAAACCCTGGGGTTTGAACCAGGTGACTTTTAAAATTTGTGAGAGTTTTTTTTCAGCTTCTGGGAAATAAACCCATTGAAATTTGATAATTGTGGCAGCCTTGGTGATAAGTTAYGGAGGAAAGCCCTGATTCTGTTTGGAAAAAAAAAAAAACCCTAAAAAATCTGATTTCCATAGTGCAAAAGTTCATGTCAGAAGTTTGAAGGCTTGAGTGTCTTTCCTCACTGGGGAAGTCATGGCTGGGGTGTGGGAGAGGGTGTTGGTTGGGTTTATTTTTAAATAAACCACAAATGTGTTRTGGATGTACYTTMTAACARTATTTGTGTGTGTGTATGTKTATATYTATRTACGTGTATAAATATGTATATATACAAAATACAGCTTGTTAAAACAAGTCATTAAAACCTGCTTTTTCCAAATAAAAACCCCTCAAGGCGGGAATGTGTTTGTCCTCTGACAGCAGGAATGCCTTAATTAGAAATAATGCAGCAAGCCATTTTAATTACAAAGCTTATCTCTTATCTGCCTAAGTCCCATCAAATATTTGTTACGTTGTGGAATTTACTTATTTCCACTTTCAGCAGAGGCTTCGTGCTTTGTGTTCCCATCCATAATGGGCTTTGCTGGGATCAGGGRAAGAAATAATTTCTCTGCATAACATCTTACTTGTGAAAGAGCATCTTCATTATAGCTGCAGACACCCCAAGCACAGCGATCATTCCRAAAGCTTTCGGTGCTTTCATTTTGCTGGGTGCTCATATCTCCTTCAAAATCAGCTCAGGAGAAAAGAGTCATTTGTTTTGGGAGCAGAGGCTCCTGGAGGAAGGGAAAGGAAATAAATGACACACACGAGTCTTTTAGAGATTTACCTGAGTTAACAGGAGTATGTGTGCACCTATTGACAGGTTTTCCTTCCTAGAAAACAATATCTGTTTGCACAACGGCAGCAAGTTGTGATTAATAA
>NW_026623590.1:398740-403799 GCF_030028575.1 Malurus melanocephalus
TTTTTTTTTTTTTTTTTTGAGAGAGATGAGTGAATTCATTTTTCATTAAATGCTGTATTATGGCTGAGAAGAGATAAGTCTCTGATTTTATTTTTGTATCTCTTCTTCACTGAGGATATCAATACAGTCTGGAGTTGAAACCAAATCCGATTTTCCATTGRAAAGTTGCTTAGTCAAATTCTGCTYGGAGGACAGAGCAAGGCAGGTTTGTGGAGCTGTCATTTGGGGAGTTCTCCAGCCCACAAGGCAGCATCTAGATTATTTTTCCATTTAAAGCACTTGAAAAATTGTCAAAAGCTGCTATTTATTAAATGATCTCAAGCAAGAGTAGAGAACTGTTTTAAGTATGATGGATCAGCCTTGGTAATTATTTGTTTTTAAGGGGTCATCCATTTTTTATAYCAGTTTGCAGGAATAAAAAGATTTGATAGCAGAAAAAAAAAAAAAAAATCCTGCAATTGAGTGGAGTTACTGAGCTAGAAATCAATTTTCTCCCGGTCCCATTGCAGGCCATGGTCTGATAAGTTTACATTTTCGATATTGAACTTTGGCATCACAGAGCTGGATCTCAGAGAGATTGTGAAATGGGCCACAGCCAGGAGCTCAGAGTTAATAAAATGACAAGTTGTACGTGGAGAGGGAAAGAAATGGGGCCGTTTGCCATAATTCACTGTTAGATAAAGACAGCTGGAGCCTGGCAGCAGCATCAATGTGGGGAGAGGTGTGGGCTCCCCTCCTCATTTCACTGGGACTGGGCTCAGCTCTGGGGATGCTCACACCTGTCAGGAAAAATAATCCACAAACACCAGAGGTTTATGTCCAAAAAGGAGACAGAGGAGTCCTGCAACTTTATTCGTGAATAAAGGGAGAGGCCATGGGCATTTCCCATGGGGTCTCTCAAATTCACAGAGGACGCAGCTGCTTTTATCCCAATTTCCTGGCCATTCCCTCTCTCTTTCCCGATTTCTGAGGTACTTTAGGGGTACAGGCTCCCCAAAAACACCTGATGAAACCCCCCTTCTATCATCCATTGCCCCCTTTCAATATCCATCTCTGTGTCTCTGCTCTTGTGGTCCATTAACACAGTCTGGGCTAAGTCAATCAAAGAATTCCTATGGAAATCCTTCCCATTATTTCCTTCTACATCCCAGTATAGCCTTATCTCACCCCAGACTCAGAGTTTGTAAAGACACTCCCTTCTCATTCCTTTCACACACAAAGGTTCCTCTCTCAGGAGCTCTGATCTGCACCTCGTGCTCACTTTAAGCAATGAGAATAAATCTGGTTTATATTTGGTTTTAGCATATGAGAGACTCAGGGAGTCCCCYCTTGAGTGGGGGGACACTGATTTTTTTTGTCTGTCCTATCACCTGGATTCCTGTAAATGATAACACTGAAATTGGAGTGCACCCAAAACTGAAAACTCTGACATCCACAGAGATTGTGACTGAAGCAATCACCCCCCAAAAAATTCAATCGATGACTCCCTTCCCTCTGCTGTGGCTTTATCTTTGCTAATGTGTTACTGACTCCTTAGGAGGATTGGTGATAAAAAAAAAAAAAAAAACCCAGAGTAAAACACTCTCACACCCTGTTTCTGTCATTTCTTCCGCTGAGAAAAGCTACTGAGGTTTGGATTTAGAAAGTCAGAGCTCTGCTCATGCTGGAAATCAAACAAACTTTTCCTGATATAAACTTATTTRCAGAAAATTCCCATCTGAATCATTCCATCTCGGCCAGCATTTCCACCACTGCTGCTTCACCAAAATCAAGGTGGTTTTTGGAAGTCTGCAGTGTGAGGTTTTGTGAGTGAAAACCCTGTCCCAGCCTGGAAATGTTCATTAATGCAGGCTGGGTGTGAATGGGTCAGGACATGGAAAAGCACAGGGACATTAATGTCAGGTGGCARCCCCAGTGATCATTTCCCTTTGCACTGATCACACAGGAGCCTTTCACAGCAGATTTTTCATTTTCCAGGTGGCATTCAAAGGACCACGAGAGAAAAAAAATGCTGGACSTGACACAGCCCTTGCTTTGCAGCCAGCCACCTAATTGGGAATGCAATATAACCTTTAGTCAACAATGAAATTAGCCCTGATCCCAGACAGAGATGTGGATGTGCTCAGAAACTCTCTGTTGTGGGGGCCTTTTGCAAGCTCTGGATTATTAAAGAAATATAATAACCTAGCCACAAAATGAAATTGGGCTGTTGTCTGTCAAAATAGARCACCCCCCTTTATTCCTGGTTGTTTTTAATAACATGCAGCTACTTGGTTGGGTAATTCAATAAAAAGTTTCCTTTCCAACCTGTTTCCCTTCCCCTTCATTTATTCTGTGATTTTTTTTTCAAACCATAGGATTGGGATTGGCTTTGTTGTACCTCTCTGTATGCATAGCTACCTCCTATAGGAATACAGATATAAATGCCCTTAAATAAAAATAAGGACTTTTTTTCTACAGAAAGCAGTAAAATGTGACAGCTTTTTCATTGATCTGATTTATTTTATTGTATTATTTTTATTATTTTATTATTTTTTTAATCTGATTTATTTTATATCCCTTATTGTGGCTTTAAATAAATAACAYAGAAAAAGGGGGTCAGTCACACAARTTAAACACCTCTGATCCTTTAAAAAAAGAACAAACACAAAGCCAAACAAAAATCCTATAACYTTTCGGGGTTTAAGAGGCACCCACTGTTTCAGTTTAGGAACCCTTGACCTGTTAAGCACAGTGAGTATCTGGCAGAACAGGARAGGTKCTGTGAGTCTGATTGTGAAYGCTGCAGCCTGAAACTGAGAATCAYCCTGAAATAAAAGGGTTGGAAAGCCATGAGCAAAGAGCATTTGTGACCTCTGAAATGTTTTCTCTTCCTGCCACAGGGTCACTGTTATTACCACGGCCACGTGCAGGGRCACCCCGAGTCCTCCGTCAGCCTCAGCACCTGCTCCGGACTCAGGTGAGCCAAGATTTCCAAATATTTGAGCTCCTGAGGTTTGGATGGATCTTCAGTGAGTGAATCAATGTTGGGGAAGGGTCTGGAGCCCCAGGAGGGGGCAGCCGGGGGGGGTCGGGCTCTGCTCCAGGGAACAGGGACAGGAGGAGAGGGAACGGCCTCAGGATGGGACAGGGAGGGTTTAGGTTGGATTTTTGGGAACAATTTCTCCATGGAAAGGGTTCTCCAGCTCTGTCCCAGCTGCCCAGGGCAGGGGTGCAGTCCCCATCCCTGCAGGGATTTCTCAGCCCTGTGGATGTGATTTGGGGACACGGGGCAGTGCTGGGGATGGTCATTATTGGACTTTAATCTGGACTCGATCATGTTTGAGGGCTTTCCCAACAGAAACCATTCCACGCTTCTGTTTTTTCAAATGTCGGATGAATCCCTACAAACCATTTTCCCTYCAGCTGCTCTGGAGAGAAAACACAAAGCAGAGATAACATTTGGTGGGGTTTTCCACCAGCCACCCCCTCTCTCCCACTGCCCATCCCTCTCTGTGCCCCTTGCTGCCCTGAGCAGTGCTTGGCACATTTTAGGGCTGGCAGTGTCCAGTGGCTCTCCAGTCCTCTTTGTCCTCAGAATTGTTTCACCAAGGACATTTCATCAAATCCCTCATTGTCCAGCAGCCTCATCYTTGGGAGAGGCTGCTTTAGGAATCATTCAATCAAATATTCTCTGATAAATATGGAATATGGAATATGGTGGAGCTCAATGAATGTTGTTCATGGCAAATAGGATGCTCAGCTTTGGGATTTTAGCTGCCCATCRCTGAACACCAAAACTCTTCGGGACTTTGACAAATGAATGGGCTGACATTTTAAGCATTTTAAGTAGACAATGGACACGGTTCAGGAAACTATTATCTTCCTTACTTGGACAATCAGAGGCTGGTATTTACTCACAGAGCTGTTCCAAATCACAGTAATTAACTGTAAATTGGCTCGAGCATTCTCCCTGGAAAACCCAGTTTTCCTGTCAGATTTCCAGCTGTCTCAGCCTTTTCTGGGTTTAATTTACCTACAAACAGCAGGAGAAGCTGGAATCTTTTTCCCTTGATTTTGCATTTTGTGCAATAGTGGCACTGTCAAGGCTTTTGGAAGGGAGCTCTGGGACAGACAGCAGCAGAGAGAGAAACATTTTGATCCCAGGACCCCTCTCCCTCTGGGAATGACCCACTTGCTGTAATGGTTGGGATTCCTTTGGCTCATTCCCACATGAAAATGCCTTTATGGGCAATTCACTATGGATCCAGCATCTTCCAAAAGTTCAGTTAACCCCTTTCATGARCAGTCAGCATTTATCTGTCACTCTCCCTGTAAAATATATCAGTGAAAATATAATACAGAGCTCTCAGTATTTCAGTTAAACAGATCACAATGCTGCAAGGTCCTCAGGGAGAATTGGTACCTCGAGGGACTGGGTCTGCATTGATGTCTTTGTTTAATAACTCTCAAGAGAAAATRCCCTTCTCCACATTAGGAGTGTTTCCTTTCTTCTCTGATGCRCTCTTTCCAGCTGTGGAGCTCACAGAGTCATTTCCCAGTTTCAGGCAGTTGGAGATGTCAAGACAACAAATGCTGGCAGTGACATTTTTCTGACACTGCTGCAGACAAGTCCCCAAAGCGTGAGCTGACAGGATCGGGTTTGAGTACAAAGTTACAAAATTTTCCTTTGCAGTGCAGGTTTTGTTCCAGTAAGAGATGAGCTGAGAAAATATCTTGGTAACTGAGGAAATATCTCAGTAGCTGAGGAAATATCTCAGTAGCTGAGGAAATATCTCAGTATCTGTGCCTGTTTCACTGCTGAGGGTGGTGAACAGTGTCCATGAGTGAGAACAGTTTGTGATAAGCCTGGGTGTTGATTTCCTCCACCAAATCCCTTTCATGGCCTGATAAGCAATGGTAACAACTCCCAGACATTGCCTGTRCTTGATCACAGAATCACAGAATGATTGGGGTTGGAAGGGACCTGAAAGTTCATCCAGTTCACCCCCTGCTATGGGCAGGGACACCTTCCACTTTCTCAAAAAAAGGACAGTCCAAAATTGCTTCATGGCTTACT
>NW_026623590.1:404486-407172 GCF_030028575.1 Malurus melanocephalus
CCTGGTCTCATTTTCATCCAGACATCAGCTCAGGGCCCGTTCCTGGCTCTGTGACAGTCTCTAAGTGAATCAGACAAATCTCTGGGTCTCARTTTCCCCRTCTGTGAAATCCATTGAGTGGTTCTTACCTACCTCACAGAGCTGCTGCGTGGAGCTGAGCTCTGAACGCCTGAAAAGCTTCTAAAGAAAGGAAGTGCACACTGTCAGCTCTCAGAAATGCTGGAGAGCCAATATCCTCCCTCTCCCAGCAGACAGGAACCTCGGGCATTGCTCCAGCTGTGGATAGGCAGGGGCCGTGCGTTTTCCCCCAGATCAGCAGAGTTCATTAAAAGACATGAAACTGCTCMTAAAGAATAGGTTCCACATTTCAGSCTGCTCTGAAGCCTGAGCGCTCAGCAGCACTCAAAGAAGCAAAAGGGATCACAGGAATTACCGAGACAGAAATAGAGGATAAAACAAGARCCCTCATTACCACTTTATAAATCCACAGAGCGCTCACGTCTCGGGTTCTGCATTCCRTTCTTGTTTCCCCCTCCCCGGCTGCACCTCAGAGGAGGAAGAAGCATTATATCCAGAAAAGGTACAGAGAAGGGCAAAAATGGTGATCAAAGGTAGGGAACAGCTTTTATCCAGGGAGAGAAAATAGACCAGGATTTGTCACTTTTGAAAGGAGGTGACGGAGGAAAGGGGCATGATGAAACAAGGCTGAAYGTCACACCGGAGAGGGGACAATGACTGAACGTTCTTCATAACCTCAGAATTAGGAGACATCAAATGGAGCTTTAGAGCAAAGGAAGTTCTTTTTTTTTTATCCTTTTTATTATATAATGAAGCGCTGGAGCTGTCACAGGTGGGTGTCAGCATAAAAAGTATCAATAGATTGCAAAAAATGCAAGAATTTGGGAAGGGGAGCTTAGGGAGCCTCTCCAGGGCTGTCAAACCCAGAGATGTCCCTGCTCAGAGCTGGGGGTACCAACTGGGGGTTCTGGTTGTGCTCTTGTCTCTCACCCCTGAGTTCCTGGTGTTGACCAAGGTTGGAGAGGACGTGCTGAGATGGAGGAACCTTGCTCTGATTTCCAACCATCAAGGTCTTCACCCGTGTGGTTGAACACTGAGATGATTTGAGCCCCTGARCGTGATGTGATGAGGAAGAATCAACTGGGAAACCCTAAAACTAAGGTTTGTCTGGTTTATCAGGCAGACAGAGGGGTGAGAGATGAAGAGGAGTGAGGAGGMGGCTCAGCTCTCAGCCACACTCACACACTGCAGCTCTGTTCATCCTCACCTTGGAGCTCCTCGCCTCACACAGAGCACARGGGTGTAAACAGTGGGATTGACACTGAGAGCAGCCTAAAACTCAGGTGGAGAACAGAATCCTGCCCTGATTGCATCCTGCTGGCTCCTCTGAGAAGGAAGAGCTGAGGGGGCTCAGGAAATGCTGAATGCACGAAAAGGGAACAATGGCTCATCAGGCTGGCTGGCGTGTCCATCGGGGTCAGAAAGACAATTAGACTGGCAGAGCTTGTGGGAAGGTGAAGGTAYGACAAAAGTTGAGCTGTTTCCTTCCTGTCCTCAGGAAATACCCTTCTGTTTACCCGGCTTGGAGGCTCTTCAAGTCTTTAGCAAATAATTTTGGCCTGTGGCCAGCGCTCACATCTTCTGTGATAAATTTATTTAGTCTTGACTGATTTTTCCCTGATTGCTTTCTCTGTGAGAGCTGAGTGCACCCAGATTTGCATCCTGGAGAAGGACACAAACCCCCCTGGTCCTGGCAGAGGACTCTGGAATGGGAATGTRCAGCTGCAAAGGTGTCTGCAGTGACCTCCTTGAAGTAGGGAGATTGAGAGGTGCTCCCAAAAAAGCCTCGGGAGCTTAAGGATGTAAATCTCCTAGAAAGATTTTTCTGAATCTCCAAAATGTGCTTGAATATCCTAAAATATTTTACACGAGCAACTGATAGATAACAAACCCAGTTACATATACACAGAATATTCAGTTGTTGTCCAGCCTTGTCTGTGTCCACAGTGACAGGGATGGGGATAAGGCCCCAGAATGGAAAAGAAGTTCATTTTTACTGAAATTACAGAGTTTTTTTTCAAATGGCCTGGCTGGACTCRCTGCATCCCAGACACAGCTGAAGAGGGGCCTTAAATGTGACACTCCAGACATCAACTGTTTAAAAGGGAATGGAAGTAGGAAACCATTTAAAAAAAGAAATATAAATTCCTCACGATTCCACAAGCATCATTTCCCCACAGAAGGAGAGATTTGATCCAAAAGTTAAGTTAGGAGAAAATCCCTGTTTAGAAAGCTCTGGTTTGGATGTGAGCTTTTCCTCCATGCTTTCTGAAGAGCTTTTAGTTCRTATAAACATCCTGCATGGTTTGTGCAGTTTATCTGACCGGGAAACTCCTGGAGGATTTTGAGCTCAGCATTAAAAACCATTCACTCTCTGGGGTTTCAGAGTTTCTGTGTGCTGCCTGTTCCAGGGGGAGCAGCTCCTGGATCAGGGTCATGTCCAGCCTTTGACCTTGSTGTGCCCAGGGATCACTGCCAGGGCAGGGATGAGGATGATTCCTTCCAGCTGTCTGAACCTGCTCCTTCTCCATCCACCCTGCTTCTGGCACTCAGTGGGATGTGCAAGTTGGAATATTCATTTCCCTTCTTCCACTTTGTGGCAGGATGC
>NW_026623590.1:407470-459876 GCF_030028575.1 Malurus melanocephalus
CTTTCCTTTCCTTTCCTTTCCTTTCCTTTCCTTTCCTTTCCTTTCCTTTCCTTTCCTTTCCTTTCCTTTCCTTTCCTTTCCTTTCCTTTCCATTGGGTTTTTTGGCCCTTGTGTTGTGCTCTTCATCAAGAGATAATTATTTTTTTGTGGATATTAAATTTATTCCATTTTAGAGGTAAGGAATTTTTGCAGAAAGAGGTGACCAAGGGCAGTGATGGGGACAGGAGCACATCCAGAGCCTCATTCTCTGTATTTCCCAGTCCYTTAAAGTTAAAGAATGACCAAACCATTTGAAAAAAATATCTAAATATCAGCTYCAGTAGAAAAACAGTCAATAGATCATCCTGCTCATTTATCCCCATAGCATCCATCTGCTACTTATTAAAACAGGCTGAAAGTGAAGTCCTCMTTCACCACCTCATTTTTCCTCCTCTTTTGTTTGTTTGCCTGCTTACTTGCCTGGGAATTTGTTGTACAGAGTCCTGAGAATGCAGAATGTACAAGAAAAAATAAACAAAAATGCCCTCAGTGCACAGATCACCCYCTGAGACGGTGCCTGTTGAGCATCCCTGCACTCCAGGGCCAGAATTCTGCTACCTTCTCACCAAAAACACAATGAAATCCATGGAATCAGCCCCTTTCCTAATGAAACTGTGACATGAATTGTGGAATGAAGGTCCTGGAGGTKTTTAGGTGGCACTGCAGCATCTGTGGGTAGAGACGGACTTGCAGTGAATATTTAATATGTGAGCAGGATYGCCTTCAGATTAATTTCTCACCAACTCAGACCATCTACATTCCTCTTCCGTGGTAACAGAGCTTTTTGTTAGGATTGTTTAGAAGTGACTATAACTTCAAGCTTCATTAAAACCAAATGTTTAATTGCACCCGTGGATCTCAGGTTTATCAATTTACTTCATTTCCCCYGTATAGGGCAGCAGAATAATATATAATAGTTTCATGTAGTGCTGTCCCAGCCAAATTTTGCTCCAGCATCACAATTTCTCAGACAAGTATGTGTTGATGGTTTATGTTGGCAGGACCTTTGCTTCTGCTGACAAGTTGGAAAAGAAAAATCCCATTTATATTTTGAGATTTTCTAAAGCCTGTTGATTTATGAAATACGACTGGCCTCGCTTTAGGTTTTGTTTTGGTTTTCCTTTTTTAGAGGGGGGGGGAAAAATTACATTTGATTTTATTGACAGTTTAAAAAGTGGAATTATTCCATTAAATTGGGTTTTGCTGATTGAGAGATTCCTGGCGAGTGAAACAGCAATTAACAAAACATTAATTATGTGAGTCATGTTTTAATTTCTGTTTGTTTGAGATGGAGAGAGCTCTCCCATCTCATGCAGACATTCCCCACGTGCCCATGTGGCTCAGAAGGAACAGGTTTCCATGTCCAGAGCGGATCAGCAGGGATGGGGATGGGGTTTGTTTGGGGCTGACCCCAGACAAGAGCAGGAACCAAACCCTGGGGAGAGATGGAGTCCAACTTTAACCCAGGCTCAGGACCACCCTGGAGCTGCTCCCCCTGGCCTGGAACCTGAGCTGATGTCTGCATGGGCTCTGTGGGATGGATATTTTTCCCTCCTTCTCAGCTACCAGTGATGGAGAAGCCAGAGGAATCATTTCAGGTAGGGGTGGGATTGTCTCTTGGCTTTCCTGCCTGCCTTCCTTGAAAATCTGATTTTCCAGCATCTGTAGCTTTGGGACTGGGGAAAACACAGATGCCGTGAATTAGACACCTGACACCAAAACTTGAAATACAAAAATTGAATACTTCAATTTGCTTTTTCTCCTCCTCAAATATTTATAATCTTGGGAACTCTGGTTGTTTTTTGTCTGATAGAAATCCCACATTGCAGCAGAAGTTGGTCTTAAGGACTTGCTGAAATCTCTTTAGGGTTCTTTATATAACTTTTGATTGGGGGTGTGTAGTTTGATAGTTTAATATCCTATTTGCCACGCTGGAGAACACTACATTGTTTAACTTTAATGACTCCTGAAAAATGGAAAAGTTTCTGGGAGCCTGGGCTGACTCAGGAGTGTGGGAGAACTGTGCTCCAGAGGGAGACCCAGAAATGGTGGAGGAGTAACAGAGGCTTCTGWGAAACCCCTGACAGCAGTGCCAGGAAACAGTAGCTATGGATTTATTTTATTTGCCTCAAATTCTCAGTCCTCAATGACTGCTGGGCATTGTTCAACACCGAAAAAAAGAAAGGAACCATAACTCTTGACTCATTATGTTTTTAAGGTGCTGTGCTTGGCACTGCACAATGGGGGGAAAAATGCAATTGCAGGAAAAGAAAATGAGTCTAAAACAGAGGCCTGGCCAAGGAAATTCGTATTTGATATTCATTATCTCATTAGAGATGGTCACAAGCCAAGTGCTGATATCCTGCAGGCAGCACTCRAGGGATAAGTGTGCTTTAAATGAAAAGATTGTTTTCCTTTATGCCGAATCTGCAGATTTTCTTTAGCCTGGGATTGCTCCACAGTTAAAGGGAAAACTGTCCTTAAAGGCCCATGCTGTCCCTTGGGGTGGGGATCACACTGGTATGCTCAGGAAAAACCCAAATTAATCATTTTAGACTCTGATCATTTTGGACTCTGATCATTTCTCCATATCCTCARCAGCTAAAGAAAATGAGGGGTAAAGTAGCTCTTTTTAAGGAAATTTTTCAAAGAAAATTTGAAAGACATTAAGTTCTATTTAAAGAAATGGTTATTTAGTTATCTTTAAATAAATTGTTATTTAATTATTTTTAAATAATCGGTTATTAAGTTCTTTCAGACAGAGGTTGGGTGTACAAGGGATAYATTGGAAACTTGGCATTGATGTGGCACATTTTGGATATGAACTCCTGGAAAAAAGATGCTCACTTAAAATATTTAAAAATAAAAATTAAAATTAAAATAAAAATAGATACAACTCTACTCTGGACACAACTAAGTTGCTCTCTTTCTAGTGTGAGTAATTAAATAAAATCTTTTCAGTCTCCAATTTTTAAAGTGAATGCTCTAAGAAAGTAAAACTTACTGTTAAAAATAACTCCCTTTTCTGTTTTTTCTGAGTTGTCAGTACAGGGAGCTGGGCAGGCTGGCCCATTTCAAACAGTGACTAATGGACTCCTGCCTCCCATATTAAATGATTAATTGCACAAGGCAAAGACAGCAATGCTGATTTGATTGTGCTGATTGCAGAGCTGCTGGTTAGTGGGGTAAAGGGAATACATCATCCTGGTTTCCTAAATCCTCCAGGGAACAAGGCAGCTCTGGCAGTGATTGAGAGGTCTCTCAGATCAGGGGTGACCTGCCCAGGACGTGGTTTGGGTCCTGGCTGGGCTGCTCCAGGGTGTGCAGGGATAAATCAGCGCTGCCTTCCATGTGCTCCATCGCCCCAGCATGTGGCTGAGGGGTGGATGTGTCTCCCCTTCTCTGCAGATGAATTACCAGCCCCTGAGCCTCGGTTCAGGTCAGTAAAACTTAAAAAAAACAGGCTCCTGTGAGAGCTGTTAGACACATTTTGATATTGTGGCTTTCCAGGCTGGTTTTTTTCCTCATGATTTTCAGCTTTTCACCAGTAAAATGTCTGTTGGCTTGGCTGAGCTGGTGTTCATGGTGATCTGTAGCAAAACTGTGCAGCCARCTTGGAATTAATCCTTCACTCAACTGTTTAGGAGACCTAAGACTGTCTGTTTCTTCATCATATCTTACTAATAACAGAATAATGAAGGCAGCTTTTTCCTAATAATCATAATTTATTTTTAAATCGTTCTTCATAGCGTCATTAACCTGCTTTTGGGTCTTTTTTCTTCTATTTTCTCTTTTTTCTTTTTTAACTTCCTGCAAGAAAATTTTACGGCAATGTGTATTGGTCTCACAGTCATTGTTGTATCTTAACAATACTTTCCTGCAGCATAGAAAGCAATAAAAAGGGCAGACACTTCTAAAACACCAAAAAGGCACACTAAGAAAATAAAGTCACTCCATGCCTTTGTCCAAAGTCCCTCTCCAGCTCTCYTGGAGCCCYTTTAGGCACTGGAAGGGGCTCTGAGRGTCCCTGGAGCCTTCTCCAGGCTGRACAATCCCAGATATTCMRCCTTTCTCYGCCTTCATTTTGCTGCAGCGTCTCAGGACAACGGGGCAGGACCCAGCACAAGGACCCTCTTTCCTCTTTGCAGGCTGTGTCTTTAGGAATTCAGCAAGAGCACTTTCACTGGCAAACCTGTGAGCTCCTCAGGGAGTCAAAATTATTGTTTTGGGCAGTAAAATGAGCGAAACAAGAGCCAACTGTTCCCGTGCCGGAGCTCCCTCCGCCGCCTCACTGTGAGATATTTCATAATCCATCCTGGCACCACCAGGCCCGTTTGATCTGGCTCCAGTCAGGGTTTGGTTTAACAGCTGTAATGCCCACTGCAAGCTGGCATGAACATTTTCACACCGTGCCTTCATTTCCCAAAGCGTTTCTCCGGGCTCTCGTTTGTTCCCTCTCGCTGCGATTCCGCGGAATCCGCGCGCCGCGAACTCCATCACATCTCTGGGAGAGTGGAAAACAAATAAAACACAAATATCATTCTGCTCTGCAGTGCAGCGCTTCAGAGGAGACAAATTTCTGTGAGCCAYTGCTTCTTTGAAAGTACAGCGTGTGCTGCAGTGACAAATGTACAGCTTTGATGTTTCCTGCTCCGCTCGCCCGTGRCACTGTAAATCAGAGTTTTGCTTTCTCGCACTCCATCATTATTAAACTCGGTGTGACTTTGGTGCAGACAAGCTCCTGAAAAGCAGGGGTTTCACTGTGCTCTCCTCTGTCCTAGGGGAATTATCGTGTTTGGAAACAGCAGCTACATTCTGGAGCCTTTGGAARGTGCCACAAATGAACACAAGATCTACCAAGCAGAGAAGCTGACAATAGCCCCGGGATCCTGCGGCCACCAGCCTGACATCCCTGCCACGAGAGCTGCTGCCAGTGACACAGCACAGCATTCTCCAGCTGGCAGGGTAGGTGCCTGATGGSCTTTTTTGGGTCTGCTTGGCAGCATTTCCACATTGCTGCCTGCCACAAGAGTCTCTTACTGAGCAAAACATGAACCCACATCATCAGCTCCTCTCGGCGTCATCTGCTGAAGTGCAGGCCTGAAATTATTTTATTACTTTTCCTCGGCTCTCCATGCATAACTTGCTTTTCAGTTTTCTTTTCAACACAGAAAAGTTAATGGGGTTCATGTTTTGGTCATACATTTTGGTTCTTTTATGCTTTTAACCAGAATTTTAAGTTTCCTAAAAATACTGAGCGATGTCTGGAAAAGTTCTTGCCCTCCCAAGGTGAAAGAGAACTTGAGAGCTGGGATACCTTGCTAATACCAGGTTTTGAATGTTTATATTTTAGTAGAAATTCTCTTATGCACACAAAAAAAATTATCAGCACATTATTTTACAGATGCATTATCACATTATTTTGCAGATGCATTATTGCAGTTGTTTTCTGTAGGCTGAGATGCACCTCATATGTATAAATATGAGGTTCATATTAATATTTAGAGAATGGAAACTAGAAAATTAAATGAGCTAAAAATGGGGAAGAGGAAAATACGTAATAAATTCATCTGCATATTGGATRAGGATTGTAGAAAAGGCTGGGTGAGGTGTTCAGGAATTATAAAATTATATAAATCTGCCATCAGCATTTATTGAATGTCACATATGGGGATTTGTACCTCCATGGATGACTAAATTTTGCACCAGGTCAATTGCTAATAAAAGTAGCCTAAGTGACATCCCTAGATATAGTTTGTGCAATGGAATGAATTTCTTTTACATTTTTAAGAATATTAAATATTACAGCTAGAGCATTAACCTTTGCATACATCATTTTAAGAATTAAACATACTTCTAAAAGTAGGTGGGGCTGGAAAGCTTGGAAAAATAACTTCATTAAAGTTTCCCCAAATGATTTGTGACTTTTGACTGGATTCCACTGAAGTAATCAATGTAGTGGTGAAATAAAATGTGTGCCTGTAGCAAGCTGATAAAATCAAAGCCATTTTATTATTACCCTTATGGTTCTCCCATTTTGCTGGTGGCTTCAACTTTAAATATCTGAAAAATATTTTTGCTCTGGTTCAGTGGACATAATTACAAAACCTGTCAGCAGTCACATCATATGGATAGGTACAATATRTTTAATGAGTAAGTTGGTTAAGTTTCTAATGTAGGGATTTTGAAAGCTGTCAGATGGAATGTGTGGAGTGAGTTCTCACATTTTGGTGTTGTCACTGAGCAGGCTGGCAGTGGACACATTGAATAAAGATGACCTGCGAAGTGGGGAGACAGAAAGCTGCTCCAAATCACACTGGGTGACAGAATTAAGCAGAAATCTCGTCTAAGGTTCAGGGCATGGTGAAAATTGTTGGCTTCTTGACAGGTCTGGGGGAGGATTTTTGGTCATTTTTTTTTCCCCTGACTTTCCACTCAACCACCTACACATAATTCTTACTGAGCAGGGCTGAAATGTGAGATCAGAAAAGGCCTTTGGATGAGATGTAGGTACAGATAAAGGATGGGACAAGCAGCAGACTCAGCTCCCAGAGCCAAACAGGAGTTTCAGTGAGCAGGGCAGAGGTGCAGAGATGTTCAGACAGGCTGTGCCCCGCTGCAGCGGGTTCTCTGTAAATTCTGGGTCATTTCATGACTCACTGGACCCTCAAATTGCACCAAGGAGAGTTTTCCAGCTGAGCTCATTGAGATGGGACCCTGCAGAATGTCTGCTGTGTAGGACAGACCCTGCAGCAGGGAATTTGCTCTGTAGCCACCAAAGAAAAGCCATTTTGGAGGTGTTGGTAGCCACGACCAGGCAGGTGATTGTTTTGGAGCGTGGAGAAAGAGAAGCTGCACTTCTGCAGTGTCAATCCAAGCCATGCAGGGAAGGCTGGGAAGGGCTGCAGCTGCTGGGACAGCAGGTTTGGGRTAGGATCAGGTGTGGGAGAGGCAGAGGAGGGAGACAATGGTCAGTGGAACAAAGCCCACTGTCCCCCACTCTCATGGCTGTGCTGATTTCACATGTCCAGTGTGCCACTGACTCTCTTTTCATTCTGAAGGATTAATTCAGCCAATGGGCTGTGCATTGGTGCAACTGGATTTCACATGTCCAGTGTGTCCCTGACTCTTCATTTCATTCTGAAGGATTAACCCAGCCAATGATGCAGCTGGCTGCAGGGTGCACGCTGCAAGAAACCATAATTAGATGTATTTAATAAATAAATATTGTATCCCAGGAATGCACACAGCCTCGGGGCACATCCCAGGAAKGGATTTGTTACACGAGGCAGCCACCAGAGGCTCATGTGATTACACCTGCTCTCCAATTCCTCCCCAGCCCAAACAGTTCCACTCTTGGTGAGGGAAATGTTTTAAACTGACTGATGTAACAGAGCTCTGCTCATACCTTTGAACTTGGATTTTCCTGTGTCATCTTTTTTTCTTCACTTGGAGGAGGATGAGGCACCTTGGAGATTCATCCCTTTAGGATGTCCTAATGAATTTCAGGGTGTGGGGGTTTTAGTGTCTGAGAGATCAATTCCATCACMAAGCACAGCCCCATGGTCATTTTGAGGCACCTCCCTCATGAGAGGTGTGTCACACCCCAACACCAGAAGTTTCAGGAGCATTCCCTCAGCTCMTCTGCCAGACCCCCTGATAAATGTAATTCTGCCAAGTGTTTGCACCATCCTTGATGTTTAGTTCATGAACAGCAGCTTTTACTCCTCTCTCCATCCATAAATGTCCAAGTGCAACCTAATTCTTTTCAAGTTATTGGAATTTTTAACACTATTAAATACGAGTTTGAAAGATTACATTTTTCACTGTTTTCTAATCCTTGTAAAACATCAAAATCATTTATCTGCAGAAAATGAAGAGGAACACTTTGATAAAATGTGAAGAAAACTTTGTGAAATTTGGCTGGAGGCGATGTCCAGCGCTGGCTCTGCTTATGGGATCACTCAGTTTGCCTTGGAACGCATTTCCTTGGAAAGCTTTGGTCATGTTTTAGGTTAAAGAGCTTTGCTGCAGCTCATCGTGGTCACTTGGAGGTCATACATCTGCTAAAACCCTTTAAGCTCTGGCAGGAAGATCAGATATTCTGCTGAGACCTCTTTTCCCTAAATGTCTCATTCCAGACACAAGGAAGGAATGACAGGATGGATGCTCAGCTGCTGTAAATCACAGAACTTTTCCAGGCACTATCAGGTCACTTAAATTTAGGGTAGCAAGGGATCTGTGAYGTGTTTTGTACTCTCACAAAATCATTATACTTTTGTCAGTGATTTTCTTTTTCCAGCTAAACATTATGATCCTTTCAGACCTGCATTTTATATGAATATGCAGATACAAAATTAAATATGTGCTTTCCATTTTTTTGGCTATTAATTTGCTTCCCCAGACACTGGCAGTTGGTTCTGCTTTTTTCTTTTGGGTTTTTCTTCCTACATAATTTATCAGTTGACTGCCTGACCTCTTCTGTGCTTCGCTCAATATCCCTTTATCTCTCATTTTTCTCRGTAACCAGTTTGTCTATTGTGTGAAATGTTTGTTAGAAGTTACCTCATCCCTCCTTTAAACGTGGCTCAGAAAAAGCAAAGGTCTTTGTGCTGGAGGGGATATTCTCCTGTGAGCAAAGATAACTCAAACATTTCAACTGCAGAAGGCTRAAAGGTTGAGAGAGAGACTTTGCACCACTCTGATCAAATCCTGAGGGGCTTTGGGAGGAAGGAAAACTTCCACGAGYAGGAGGAGGACACTACAAATTCACTACAAATTTATGTGTAGTGAAATCTGTGGAAATCTGTATTTTCTCTTGCAAGCACTTTTTTGTTTTAAGGCTGGAAACAAAATATGACTTTCATGGKTTTTTTGACAGCACAAGAGGGAGACTCTGAAGACAACGAAGTACGTGGAGCTCGTTATTGTGGCAGATAATCGCGAGGTGAGGAGCTGAGCTACAAAAAGTTCTGGGAAATGTGAGCAGGGAAGGGGCAGCTCGGTTCAGTCACCGTGGTGCTGCAAAGAAGGTGCTTCAGCCAAAAATCTGATGTTTTTCTGAGGTCAATTATCCTCCCTAATTAGGGCTGAGCAAGGGAAGGGATAATTGAGATACAACAATGCTGATATTCCACTGTAAAATTTCATGCAATGCTTCCTGAGGAGTGTGACTGTCACCTTACAGGGGTGTCAGTCAGTGTGGAAGGAGAGGCAAATATTCATTCTGTGAGCAAGTTATGTCCTCACTGCCTTCCCTCTGCCCTCAGCGGGGCTGTCAGTGCTTCTGAAGCAGAGCTTTGCCATCACAGTCCGTGAGCACCAYTGCCTTCCTGATGGTTTGCAAAGGGAGCTTCAAAGTACCCAGCACTRGCTGTGAAAACGTTCCAGTGAGTGCATGGCAAAGATCTGAATCTGGGTTGGAATTATTTTGCTGCTTTTTAGGTTTTTTTTTTAGTCTCCTTGAGCACTGCTGCTTAGGGAACTGCAATCACTCCTTGCCAGATCTGCTAAGGGAAGAACTTCTTCCCGAAATATCAGTCCTGAAAAGACCCCTCTGTAACTCGGAGAGATTTTAAAATCTTTTCAAGAGAGCTATAATCCTGTCCCACATCCTGTGTTATTCTGAGGCAGACTGTGGTTCTGGAGTCTGCTGCTGGCTTTGGGCTGCACCCTAATTGCCAAACCTCCCTGATGTGCTGGCTCTKGGGGGGAAATTGTGACATTTGTGCTGCTGGTGCATTGATCCTTTCCATTCCAAGTTTCAGAGACAAGGCAAAGACGTGGAAAAAATCAAGCAGAGGCTGATAGAAATTGCAAACTATGTTGATAAGGTAAGAATACGAGGATTGTTTCCTTTTTCCCAACCTTACTGAAGGATGCTGGTGTGAATTTGTTTCTTCTGCTATTAGATTAAGAAAACCACCACATTCAGAGCAAAGCTTCTCTCCAGCCAAGAAAACCAAAGTCAAACCTTTCATTTGCCCTTTGATACCCCAAGCCATGAGCTCTGCTCTGCTGTGTGTGGGATTCCAAGATCTGTTCCTAAGGAAAAGCACAATTCAGCCCTTGGATTTATTCACCAGGAAAGAGGGTGGGGATAATCACCTGTGGAACAGCCCATAGCAAAAAGGAGGATTATTTTAAAGAGAAATTTGGAGAACAAAGTCATTTGCAGAACAAGGGAAGGTCCAGTTGTAAGGCCTGTGAAAACACAGTTAATAAAATGCATAATCCAAGAAACATGGCAGATTAAAAATAAGCAGAAAGTGTTGGTTCAGTGAGAGCAATGAGAGAGACACACACTAGATTTTTTTGGTGTTGAAATAATTTCTTGACAGTAAACAACAAAGGCTAAGAGTCCTCTAGAGTGGTTTTTGAACAAWTTTGAGGATTATTTTTGTTGGGCTGCATGGCCAGAAAAGATTAGTAGTCTAGTAGTGAAATTATAACTGAGAGAGCCTTAATTTATCTGAGAACTTATCAAGTGATACTTCAAGGGCAATAGCTGAAGGAGAAGCATTCCTGATTAAAAACAACCTGCTGAAGACACCTCTGCCTCATCCATAATTGTCTGGCTGCCTTATTGCCAGGGGACAGGTGTTTATATGTTACCTGCTCCAAATTAATTTCTCATATTGTAATGTATTTTTTGTTTCATGCTTAATTTATGCTCAGCAAATGSCGCTGTTATGCAAATGACTGTAATGCATGGAAACAAGACAAAGATCTACTGTATGTTTTCCTCAGCCTGTCAGGCAAATCTGGGCTTGATCGATCCCTGACTCCTTCCTCCCATTAGTYTCACATCAGAATTGCTGTCTTGGCTCTGCTGATGTTGCTCTGGCTCCCCTCTGGCAGCAAAATGGCATTTGYTGGTGGGGTAAGAGATAAAATCACTTGGTTTGGTCTGTTCTGAGCAAGGCTCAATGACCCTGGCTTGTTTTCAGTTGTTATTGTGGGCCACAACTGATGCCTAATGGTTTTTACCTTCTATTTTTATATAMTCTTTTATGTATTTTATATACCCTTTTAGACATTTTCTGTGCCCTTTATGTATCCCTGTTCCCTTAACCTATATGTTTGTRATYCTTGTAGGCTGATATYCAGCTYAGTTTTGGGGTTCTGCTGGGCAGAGAGACCAAACATCCTCAGTGAGGGGTCAGAGTGCCCTGTGCTATCTCAGATTTGAGGCTCCAGCTTTGGGTGAAGCCTYCTCTCTGGARYATTTTGTGTAAACTRAACTCTGGTCTCATCCTGGGGAAAAAAAACCTTTAAAATAGAGGAGCATTACTTCATTTGTTAAGTTTCTTATTAGAAAATCCCAGATAGATGTGCTAATTTGTGAAGTCTATAAAACTTATATATTTGTTGTACATGAAGCRCATTTTTTGGTTTCTCCCATCTGTTGAGTTGTGCACTTGAGATCCCATTAAATACCGAGGTGAAACCCTTTTATCCCCTTAACTGTGTCTTGTCTCATAATTAAAAATTGGTCCTCAAGGCAGCACAAGCAGAGCACAGCACAGTTCCCCTCCCTCTGGAATTGCAATTTAGGCTCTGGGAGAGTCCATCCAGGACATGGGCAGGGAGTTGCAGGGTTTCATCTTGAGGGAAAATGCCAAACTTGGGTAGTACACAGAGAAACAGCAAATCCCTGGATCTCTTTGGATKCCTTATGGGTGTTGAGTTGGGTCAGAACTGTTTTGGAAAGATTTTGCCTGAGTCCTCTCAGGTGTTTTTCTCTGAAGAAGAGACTGTTTGACTTGTACAAAAAGGTTGATTATGCTTCTACTGAAGTATTCTCATCCAGATTTCACAGACTTGTTTCTATTCTCCTCTCCTCAGTTTTACAGGCCCCTGAACATCCGAGTGGCCCTGGTGGGGGTGGAAGTGTGGAATGACATGGAYAAATGCTCCATTTCCCAGGACCCCTTCACCAGCCTGCACGAGTTCCTGGACTGGAGGAAGCTCAAACTCCTCCCTCGAAAAGCCCACGACAATGCCCAGCTGATAAGGTACCCTTGGCTCTGGCTTTGATACCAGATTTKGGGGATTTTGGGGATTTTKKGGRTTTCAGGAGAGCAGTACCAAGTCCTTCCCCTGCACAGGAAGGAACACCTGTGCTCCTGAGGGTTTATCTTTCCCCTCTGTAAATATCAAACACAAAAACACTCTGCAGGGTCCTTCAGCAGATGCTTCAGGGGAGTTTCTTTGCCCAGCCCTGAGTACAGCTCATGATCAGAGAGAGGTCTGTAATGAGCTGCTGCATACTCAGGGTATGAATTTATAACCAGTTTAAACTGGTCTCTGTAAATTTTTCTGCTCTGACCCTAAAGTGGAGCCTGTTTCGTAGTGAAAAGAGCTCAGTGTGCTTTAAAATGCTGTCTAAATGAGACAATTCATTGGCATTTGTGATACAAAAATTAAATCATAAACACATTTTACCCTGCTGCTTATTCTTGGATTAAAGTAATTGAGTAAAGGTCCCTGTCAACCCAAACCTGTTCGTGATTCTGTGAAAGTAAAAGCACTCCTAAAAAAGAAAAAAAAAAGGTAAGAGGAACACCTTTTTCTCAAATCAGGTGTTATTTTGATCAATTGACTATCCTCTATGCTATGCAGATAAACACACCTGATGTCTTAGTAATTAAAAGGAGTTATTTACTTCTTCCATTACCTGAGTAAKAATAAATTGAGCCTTTCCAAACCGTCCCTCCTGAGATATTTGATTGCTCTCTGTGTATAATARCACTTTGTTTGAAATTATTACACTACAGGCTATGGATCATCACAAGTAGCACATAAACTTCTCCCTGCATTACAATAACCMTTCTTGGAGTTAGAGATGTTACTTTTATGTTTGTGCTTCTGTTCCTGGCTTTAGTCAGCAGGAGAAAGGAAAAAAAAGGGGGAAGAAGGGTCGTGTTGCAGCAGGAAAAAGAAGGGGGTGATCAAATAGGGGTGTTTAAATGGGGATGATCAGATGGGAAAATCTAATGGGGATGATCAAATGGGAATGATCAAATGGGAAAATACAATGGGGATTATTCAATGGGGTGATCAAATGGGAAAATCCAATGGGGATGATCAGATGGGAAAATCTAATGGGGATGATCAAATGGGAATGATCAAATGGGAAAATCCAATGGGGATGATTCAATGGGGTGATCAAATGGGGGTGATCAAATGGGAAAATCCAGTGGGGGTGATCCAATGGGAGAGATCCAATGGGAGAGATCCCAAAGGGGTGATTAAAGGGGTTGATCCAATGGGGGTGACCCAAAGAGGGTGATCCAATGGGAAAATCCAATGGGGGTGATCAAATGGGGTGATCCAATGGAAGAGATCCAATGGGAGAGATCCCAAAGGGGTGATTAAAGGGGTTGATCTGATGGGGGTGACCCAAAGAGGGTGATCCAATGGGAAAATCCAATGGGGGTGATCAAATGGGGTGATCCAATGGGAGATATTTGGATGTTCCCAAAGCTGGCACACTGTGGTTCAGTTCAGCCAAGTCAGCACAGCCCATCTGAGCTTTTCATTGCTTTAGACCCACAAATATGAGAGCTGGAGCGGGATCTTTGTTTGGGATTGGCAGAAATACAAAGCTGACGATAGCGGGGCGGTGTCTCAGCATTGAGTGTGACCCTGTGTCTGTTCTCCCCCTCTCCCCACCCTGCAGTGGGGTCTATTTCCAGGGCACCACCATTGGCATGGCTCCCATCATGAGCATGTGCACGGCAGAGCAGTCTGGAGGGGTCGTCATGGTAAGTGGGGGAAGAGCAGCTCCCAGGCTGGGCTGACACCAGATCAGTTCTGCTCTCTCTGCATCAGCCCCATCTGTCCCATTTTCCATCTCTGCACTGTTTATATCCCCCTTCACATTGCTTGTAAATGATAGTTTCCATAGCAAAAAAACCCCAAATAATGCATTACAATATAGCAGGGCCTCTTTGTAAGGAGTTCATGCCTCTAATTGTTATTGAGCCAGGTGCTGGGGTGCTGCGAGGGAAGAGAACCAGAAGATGTATTTGTTATCCACTTGGGCATACTTGTGTTACAGGCAGCAGCAGTCTATCCTGAATCTTTTATTATATTGATTTTATTCTGTATTTATAGAGTTTCCTGTGTTGGGCCTTMTTTTCCATCGTTGCAGCAGGGGTTTTATTGCATTGCCAGACAGTGAGAACAAACAATGGCAGCATTTATTCCACCTGAGTCTCTCCCAGGGCATCACTGGTTGTTGTTAGATCAACACACAAGTAAACATCTTGTCCAATTGCTCTGAAGTATTTCCTTTCTGATTTTTTTTTTTTTTAAATTGTAATTTGGAACAGTGTTTTGTGCTAAGATGGAGGGAAGAAGCTTTAAAATAGAAYGTTCAAATCACTTATTTTGGGGGAGAGTTGTGTCAAAATTGCAGAAAAGACCAAGGTTCTTGGTAGCTTGAGAAGCTGAATCTGTAATTGTCTGTAACAATTGTTCCCTGGGTACCTGGGGGTGAGGAACAAAAGGAGAAAAAAGGGAAGAAAGAGCTGTAGGAGTCTCCCAGTGCAATTCCAAGTCTTTATAAAGGCACATCTGAGGCAGACAGCCCCGTTTTAGCCATTTGACTCTCAGGCCTGCAGTCACTTTGGCTTTATCTGCACTCAGAGATGCCCCCAATGGTGACCTTTTTTGTCCTTTTAATTTTTAGTGTCAGATTTAAAACACTCCACAGAATAATTTACTGCCAAGTCAGTTCTCTTTGCTCTGGAAACTGTCTTTTTAAAGAGAAATAATTACAAATAGTTCATTCCAGCAACGAGAAAACAAGAATCAGCATTTCTTCAGAGTGTTCTCATGGAGAAGGGACTGATTTATGTCTCCAGGCTCTGTGGATGAACCCTGGCTGCAGCTTCTGTCCTGAAAGGGAGCACGATGTTACCCAGAGACTCAGTGAATTAATTCAAGGTGCAGATGAACTTAGGGGTTGCATAAAATAAATAGAAATCTTCTCCAGTTCCCTAAGCAAATCCTCAAAAAGGAGCCAAATCCAAAAGAAGCAAACCCTCACCCCAAAACCCAAAAGTGCAGCTGCCCAACCTTCCCCTGGGTTAACAAAGGCTGATTCAGGGACAGACAAACCACATTTATCAATATTGGTGCTGTACCCTGGCACAGCTGGGGTGAGTCCCCATCCCTGCAGGGATTTCACAGCCTTGTGGATGTGGCTCTTGGGGACAGGGGCAGTGGTGGCYTTGGCAGTGCTGGGGAATGGTTTGGACTCCATCATCTTCAAGGTCTGGTCCARCCTAAAAGATTCTGKGATTCTATGAAAGAATGAATCACTCTTATCCCAGGAGGCTGAGGGGCTCAGGTGTCTCAACAAATGTGTGCAAATGAACCTTTGGCCAACCTCATAATTCAGCCAATTTCTCGCCCATCCCACCCCAAAAACTCAACACCTTCTCTGGTTTTAGAGAGAGAAGAGACAACGGGAGACTGCGTAAGAAATAACATTTGAATACAAAATCTGGACTGATTCTTTTATGATCTGATTCTCCTGGTTCTTTTTGCAGTTAGTCAGCTYGACTTTATGATCTAAATTCCTCTGCCATGCCTCCCTGGGAGCCTGCCTGTCTCTTTGCTCCAGGGCTGAGTTCTCTCAGTAGGTGACACCCTGTCTGCCATTAATTTTSAGAGGAACTCGGAGCGGGCAGAGCAGCCATGTGAGTGTGAGGAGCTTTAACAAGACCTTTATCATCTCATTTTCCTGTGAAGTTTCTGTAGTGTCATAGAAAAACGAAAGAAGTTGACATTAAAGCGAGGCTTTGACATGATTCAGTCTTCAYTCTCCTGTTTCCAAAGGTTGCCCGCTGAATTCACGGATTTAAAAGTAAAATTTTGCTGAGAAAAGAGGAAAGTGACTTTTCATATGGGCAGATAGTGAAAGGGCAGTGGAGAAAGGTTTTAAACTAATAGAGGAGAGATTTAGATGAGATGTTAGGAAGGAATTGGAGGGTGGGGAGGCACAGGGTGTCCAGAGAAGCTGTGGCTTCTCCTGGATCCTGGCAGTGCCCAAGGCCAGGCTGGAGCACCCTGGGATGGTGGAAGGTGGGACTGGATGGTTTTTTAGGTCCCTTCCAGTTCAAACCCTTGTGGGATTCTGTGGCTCTGTGAACTCAGCAGGATCAGGGCATTTCAATCTGACAATATTGAATTATTAGGATTTATTGAAACCCCAGTGGAACGAAGCAGAGCTCAGCTGCATGTTTTGTACCACAGCTCACCATGCCTGAACAGGAGATGGCTGCTGATCCAGAGGTTGTGAAACTGCTGGGGAAAGGCTTTCACTGCTCAAGTTAACATTCTGAGACGCTGCTGGAATAAATCCAAGTCACATTGCTGTTCATTTTTTTTTACTCCTTGCGATACTCAAGCGGTCTCAGTATCAAATGGAACATGTCAGTGTTTGTTTTGATAATCTTCATTTATGCTGTCTTCAAATAATCTCTTTTGCTGAGGCATCACATTCCTCCTTTTAAAAACCCTCTCTAGAAGCTGATAAAATTGCATTCCAAGTGGATCTGAGCAAGTAATGAGAACCTCATGGGCTGGGGTAATTGTCTGCCTCTTCAAGTCCCAAATTACATTTCACATCATTTATTGCACTGCTTCTGGAGTGGGCTGTGTGAATCCTTGTTTTTGGTTTTAATTGACAGCTTCAGAGTAGTCAGAGAAATAAAATCACTGTTCAGTAAGTACAGGAGATAGTGGAAAAACAAAGAAATTCTGAGCTCAGTGCGGTGAGTGTCTGGGTAGCTCAGTGGGGAGTTTCTGACTTGACCAGACAGAAATTTCAAGGCATCAGCCAATGAGTCATAATGGTAAATTATATGGAATTATTTTGCTGTTTTCTTCATCTTCAGTCCTGCAATGCTCTCAATTTGAGTTGTGCTCTTTTCCTGACATCAACTTCAATTACATTGAATTCTCTAAATATTCCACAAATTACTGTGTGCACAAAGATAAATCCTTCTGTATCTGACCAGTATCTAAATAAGATATCTCATTATGTAGGCACTGTGCAGGACAAACTGGCTGTCACAAGATTTTTATGGTAAGATTAAAAAAWTCAGGAAAAAAAAATTTAAATAGACGTTTTATTGCAATATAAAGTTCTTTTGAGTTTATTCCAGTTGCAGAAGGAGCAGTTTTGTGTGTTCAGACTCTGTTTTCTTCTTGATTTTGTTTGCTGCTTGAGAAATGATTTACTAAAAATATTAACCCAGACAGATGAAAGAAGAAACTCTTAAATCTACCCCAAGTCATATATTAAGGTTTCCATTAGTACACAGATAATGCTTTAGACAGTTTTACCTTTCACTTCTTTTTAGTCTGGAGTTTGGCTTAGATGATGCTGAAGGAGTTATTTAAAGTGAATATATTCATGCACGCTTCTGGAGCAGGCAGCTGTACACAGTAATTCCATTTACTGCCTGATAAATAGTGGATCATGCATTTATATTACATGTTTATGCCTTCAGGGAAAGCTTTCCTACAAGTGTAGTGGTTTTTTTTTCCTTCCCCTCAAGGAAAATGATCGATGTGGAAAGGTCTCTCACTTGTGGTTAAGCCAAAACACCATTCTGGTCAGCAGCCTGTAATCAGATCATGCAGKGAATTTCTCAGGGATGATTGTCCCAAAAATCAGCATTTAAACGAGGTTTAATGTTAAAATTTCAAACTGCCACTTTCAACACTTAGAGTATTCATAGGTTAATAAGAGGCCGTGGAAGATTTTGGCCTTTCATTTTAAAAAGGAGATTTTCAAAGGTGTTCATTTTTTCTTACGAGGTTTGTGAAATCTTGGGCATTCTGATGTTAAAGAAACAGTCTGGGGCATATTAAATAGACTGAGTGAAGTCTCTTGCTGMATTTTAAATTTGCCTCCTGACATGAAGGATCTTCTCCCTCCTCACCCTCACCCATAAAAAATTGCCTTTTCCAGCACTCCATGGCTGGGTGACCTCTCTCTGCCACTGCTGGGTTTTGGGGCTTTGGGGGATTTATTGAACAGTGGAATTTTAAATCAAATTACAGAAATTACCCCAGTGTCCAAAGCTGCCCAATGGCCTCAAACATCTTTTGTGTTGGGAAGACTGGGTGAGCCTGAATTCTCAGTCTGCCCTTGGTATATGTGGATGAATTTAAAATTGAGTTTATTCAACAACAGAGCAACTTCTGCTGTTAAACTGATAAAACATTTCAAGGGTAGTAGGAGCTCAGAGGGGGAATGGGTGCTTTAAATTGGGTTYATAGGCTGAACTGACTGGCTCTTTTGTGGGTTTTTTTTTTTTGAAGGATCACTCAGAAAACCCCCTGGGTGCAGCAGTGACGTTGGCTCACGAGCTGGGGCACAATTTTGGGATGAATCACGACACACTGGAGAGGGGCTGCAGCTGCAAGGCATCCACTGAGAAAGGGGGCTGCATCATGAACCCCTCCACTGGGTAAGTGTGGTTCTTTTTGTGCCTCAGGAACTTTGAAAGGTAAAATAAAAGAGATTTTTCAATGGTGGGACAGTTATGGGTTTTCGTGCCTCAGGAATTTTGAAAGGTAAAAAAAAAGACTTTTCCACAGTGAGACAGTTACGGATTTTGGTGCCTCAGGAATTTTGAAAGGTAAAAAAAAAAGGGACTTTTCAACAGTGGGACAGTTAGGGTTTTTTTTGCCTCCAAAACTTTGAAAGGTAAAAAAAAAAGAGATTTTTCAATGGTGGGACAGTTATGGGTTTTCGTGCCTCAGGAATTTTGAAAGGTAAAAAAAAAGGGACTTTTCCATGGTGGGACAGTTATGCGTTTTTGTGCCTCAGGAACTTTGAAAGGTAAAAAAAAGAGAGATTTTTCAACGGTGGGACAGTTACGGGTTTTTTTGCCTCTGAAACTTTGAAAGGTAAAAAAAAAGATTCTTTTCAGCTGTGGGATTGTTATGGGTTTTCAGGCCTCAGGAACTTTAGGAGGTAAAAAAAGAAGAAAAGACTTTTCAACACCTGTTGAATCTTCTCAAGCTGAAACAATTAAATATKTTATCAGAGCACAAAATATACCATTGCACCTTTCTATTTTCAGGTTATCAATGGGAGAGACAAAAATGCTGTAAGCAACTGGTTAATTTAAAAAAAAAAAAAATCCACAAGAAAACAAACTGTGTTGCGAGTGTTAAATCAGAATTTGACCTTCTCTCCTCTTGCCAGCTGAGTGTCAGTCACAGCAGGAAATGAGCCAAGGTTCAGATGAGTGTGTAGGAAATCCAGAAATGCAGGAAATGCACTCTCAGACTCTGCAAACTCTCTGTCTCATGCTGAGGAGGTTTTTAGTTTTACATAAACTKTTTGTTGTAGGTGTTGGGAAGTTTTAACGTGTGAGCAAATGAAATGTGTAAGGTCGGTGGGATTGAGGCTGCTCTGTGTAAGAAAAGAAATTAGAAATATGGGAAATTTAAGCCAGTGATTAGAAATATGGGAAATGAAACAGTGATTAGAAATATGGGAAATGAAACAGTGATTAGAAATATGGGAAATGAAACAGTGGTTAGAAATATGGGAATTGAAGCCAGTGATTAGAAATATGGGAAATGAAACAGTGATTAGAAATATGGGAATTGAAGCCAATGAAGCTGTGGTCACCTCTGAGAGTGCAGGGCCAGGAGCTGGATTTGATCCTGTCCAGCTCAGGACATTTCCTGATTCTCTGGGTGGGTACTAAAGGGTGGCTCTGCTGGTGGCAAAGGGGCCAGGGGACAGTGTTGGAGACACTGAAATTCCAGGCATTCTGRGCAGATTGAGCTGTCACTGCTCGCTGGGATGGATTTTAAATTCCTGTTGAAACTGAAGGATATGAGGAACGAGTTCTCCATGTCCATGTCCAGCCTAGGATTGGCAGGATTAAATTGAAGTAAGATTTGCCTCTGATGGTAAATCATGTGTTAGGCTGGACCAACTGCAGGAATTAGACTGCCTGAGACTGGAATCCAGTAAGAACCAGTGAGGCAAATATCTGCCAGCAGTGTAGGTCCAGCTGGATGTGCCTCAGGACAACGGGACGGTCTGGATGTTCTCTGATGTCTCTTCCAGCTCCAGAATTGCTCTGTGCTCTCAAAGTTCAGCTGTTGCTTAAAAACCTCTTCTGGGAACAGTGCTCAGCTTTCCCTCTGCCTTTTCTGAGCCTGAAAATTTCTGGGAAAGGAGGGGAGAGGKCAGGGAGTGTCGGGCAGGGCTGCTCCCTGCTGGTCCCACAGCAGCCTTGGAACCCCTTCAAAGGCAAAGCTGTCACCCTCCATCAGGGCAGAAATCATGCTCAGCGAGCTGAGAGACAAACAAAAGAGAGTTGTGTGAGTGGAGGAGAACCAGAGGGATTCCTGCAGTCTGGGAAAGGAAAAGAACTCAGCTCTTCTGAGGCAGGGAATTGCATCCTGCACTGGTCAGGGCTGGGGTGGTGTGGGGCAGAGGGAAGGGGGAGAGGGCTTTGGGGTGGGAGAGGGCTCTGGGATGGGATGGGATGATGTGGGAGAGGTTTTTGGGGTCAGAGAGGTCTCTGGGGGGGAGGGGTCTGGGGTGGGATGGGGTGAGGTGGGAGAGGTTTTTGGGGTCAGAGAGGTCTCTGGGATGGGGTGATGGCAGGGCAGGGCTGAGCTCTGAGCTCCTGAAGGAACAATCTCAACATCTCCCAGCTCAATGGGTTCCTGGTTCTGCATCCAGCAGCTCCACTCCGGAATAAACACTGGGAATGCTCTCAGCACATGAATTTCTGGACACGTTGAGAGCTCATCTGGTGAGGGGGACATTGAAGAGCTCCTTCCTCGTTGTGCTTTCACCCTGCAGTGTTTGGGTGGGTGTGATCCTGTCTGCAGGGATGGCAGTGCCAGGCTTGGCTCAGGGCCAGAGCAAGGCTGTGCCCACCCAGTTCCTCGGGATATGAGGGATTGGATTTTCATTCCTCACCCCTCAGAGATGACTCCAAACTGCCCAGCTCCCCTGGGGGGTTTCTGTGGCACCCCRTATCTCTGGGCAGGGGGAGTCAGCCCCACCTTGCAGTGCCTTTTTTGGGTTTCACCCAAAAAGTGGTACCCGAGGAGAGCCGTGGCTGTCTCTGATTATTGATTTATTAATGGAAACTTCACCTTTGGGTTGTTAGCCTGAGGCTTTATCTCAACACCTGCTGCCAGTCTGTGAGAAATGTTCCTGGAGAGCACTTCATGCCTTGAGCYGAGCTGCATCTCACCAATTTCAAATTAACTCTTTGAATATTTAATTACCCAACGTGTCTCACCMATAGCAATATTGCCTTGAGCACCATTATTTGAGGAACTCTGAGAAGTTTTCCTCTCTGGAAGTGCTTTTCTGTAAAGGGAAAACCAAATGAATGCAGCCAAAAAATCAAAATTAAGAAACATTAAGAGCTCTGAAAACAGCCAAAAAATCAAAATTAAGAGCATCCCACATCCATTTAGAGAGACAGTCTGCTCTCAATGTACTCATTGCATTCTCTCTGAGCTCTTCTAGTTATTTTAAGGTAGATTTAATGAGTGAAATAAAAAAAACTTTGGGCTAAAGGCAGTGTAAAAAGTCCTTGTCTGATATCTACAAAGAATGGGAAATAAATACTTGAGTTACAACAGAAAGGCCTCTGAATTTAGCTTTGGAGTTGTTGGGGTGGTCGTGCACAAAAGGGAATGTTTTAAGCTTGTTACTTAAAAGGGATTTAATCRATTATTGTAATTTCTTTCAGTTCTTCTGTTTCAGTCTTTGAAGAGGTCTGGGAAATTAGGTCTTGGTGGGAAAAATCCTCCAGGGATCAGGGTGGAATTTCAGCTCTGTTGGATCTGTCCTTTAATCAGCTTYCTATAGTTTTTATTCTTAAAAGATACCAACAAGATGGGCACCAGTTGTGTGAGCTACAAATGTCTAAAGACCTGCTGCTTTCGCAAAATACTTATTTTTATAACACGAAATCAAGCACAAAGCACTACAAATTTGTGCAAATCCAGGACTTGTAGAAATTCCAGATATCTGCTATAAAAATCACATAAAWTCTTCTGTAGAAATGGGCATGGTTCCTATAGAAATACTATCARTAGTATCAAATAATATCAGTATTTAATACTAAAATTAATATTTAGTACTAAGGAATATCAATATTTAAATCTATTTAATATTGATACTAATAGTATCAATAAGGAATATTTAATACTAATTGTTCTCTTTTTTTTATGCATGTGTTGTAATGCTATTCCTTTAGGTTTTTTAATTGTTTTGAATATGGGCTGAGAGATTTGTGAATCTTTTTACTGAGATCTCATTATCTGGAAGCTAAGGAACTAGGCTGAGCCAGTGAGTATTCCACTTGTTTTCCAAATATCCCCCCAAAGTTTCCACTCTTAGGAGTGAAAATATTCCTCCTGCCAGGCAGATAAATACCAGAGAGTTCTGGTGCAACCCAAAGCACAGGTCTGGATTTATACCAGAAGAAGCAGAACTCAGCACTGCAGAGCCAAATGCTGCCAATCAGCAGCACTTCTTTATTTAATAATTCTGGAAATGTGCTTTTCGTGCCTCCTTCCTCATCAGAATTGAGCACCGTGGGGTTGAAGTCAGGTGAGCTCCCATGAAATTRTTGAAATACTGAGTTCAGATATTTTAAACATTTTTATCAGCCTTTAAGGGGAGCGAGATGTTGATATTTAATCTTCTCCCCTCCTGCAAAGCCAAGGGTTGAATTTCTCTCTCTCATTTCCTTGGGTGCTCTGTTCTGCTCGTGTCCATGTGGGTGATCCACATTGGGAATTTGTGGAATTCCCTGGGAATTTGTCTCCAGGGAAGTGAGCACACCAGGAATTTCCTCTTCCTCCCTCTCACAGGGAGGGSTCCTTGATCCCTTTCTGTTTTCTCCTTGATCCCTTTCTGTTTTCTCCTTGCTGGGTTAATGAGAGCAGGAATCCTCCAAGGACAGGCATTTTCACCAAGCCCACAGTAGATTTTTTCCCTTTGGGAGGTCGATCCTTGCAATAACAAATCCTCTTTCATTGCCYCCTGGCAGAAGTGTTTTGCTCTTCCCAGGATCATTTCTTGTTGCTGGGCTGATGGGAATGACTCCCAGGACAGAGCCTTTTTTTCCATCTCTTTTCCTTCCCAAAGACACAAAAATAAATTTTTTTCTGATGGAAAAGGGGGTGATGGGGAAGGGGCTGCTTTGTGGTGTCCTCTTCATCTCCTTTTGCACCTGGGAATGAGGGAGATTTTTTTCAGGTCTGTCCTGCTGCCCATACCCTCTTGCTTTTTCTATAATTAATTATGAGATGGAACACTCCACCTTGATCTGGAAGGTTCTCCTCAAAGCCCATCGTGGAAAAAAGATTAAATAAATGCAAAATAATTTCAAATRCGCAGGACAACAAAGATACTGAATGGGCTGTTGTTTCAAAACATGAAACAAGTGGAAGATATTCAAGAAGTGGGAAAATTGATGTGTGGGAGGGCATGGCTATTGATAYTTGCTTAACAACCTTCTGAATGAAAAATATCTCTTGGGAAACTTTCATTTTAATCTAGGTCCCTACTAGGCCTGGTTTTCCTCTTTTCTAAGAGATCCAAGGTMTATTCTGATTTATATTCTGTGATGATACACAGGAAAGGCTTGGGCCAGGCATAGGAACAAGGAAGAAGCTTTTTTAGGATACTTTTCCCACACAAATCCCCTTTATCATGTTCTTTTAGTGTGATATTCCTTTTGGAAGGTCAAGCATGAACTGAACCCCAGGAGCCAGGGGAAAAAAAAAAAAAAAAAAAAGGGGGCGACAAAAATCTAATTAAAAAATTAGGGTTAGGGTTAAACCCATCCTTATCTTGGATCTGGTGTTCCATTTCCAATTTTCACAGCTCGAATTTAAAGACACTCAGTATTTCTCCCTCAGTCAGATTTTAAATTGAATTTATTGAGATAAATATGGCTGTAGATGTTACAGGGAATTGGGGCTTGGGCTGTGACGTTGCTGGGGTTTCTGTGGTGATGGTCATGAGTGAAAAAAAAAAAAAAGGATAAATTAGATCAATTTAACCTTTCAACTATAGATTATTATTTTAAAGGATTTTTATGGGACTGTGCCTCATGGGAAAAAAAAGTACAGCTAATTTTGAGTAATTGCCTTTCAGTACAGAATTTCACTTTAATTACTGAGTTCTTGGGAGCAGGGTCTGGGGGAGGAGACCAATTAAGAATCAGAAAGAGCACAGAGTGGAAATCATATAGAAAAATGTGGGTTCATTTACTGTTGTAATTTGGAGAAGACATTTTTTTAACCAATCCCAAAACCCCCCTGCTGTCATCAGTAGGTTTTTTAAAGTAAAATTAAAACCTTTATGTTAGAATTAAAGCAGGGAACCAATGGGAACTGCCTGTTTGTGAATGAGCCTGAGAGCAAAGGTGATCTAGMCTCAGCTGAATAGCAGTCCCAAATTAAACTAATTGACTCAAATTAAGCCCTGCTGAGGAGAAATGGGGGAGAATTAACCATGGGTGGAGCATTAGGTGGGTTTCCTCCAGGTACCACTGAGAAAGAGCCTTGGTACTAACTGGATTTGAATTCCCTCCAGGAGCAATTAGATGTTCTGCACTGAACAYTGAGTACCTCGGTCGTAATTAAGGTGAGATAAAATATTTAAGTGGAAACAGAGTGGTTTTTTTTTTTCCTGAGCAGCAGCAGCAGATGTCTGTGAGGAGCTCAAAGTGGCACCAAGCAAGACCAGGAGCTGCAAAGACAGGAAAGACACAGCAAATGTGAACATTCCTGTTTGCCTCCCTGGGGATGAGCTGCTCCATGGATCACTGTAAAGTGGTCCAGGCATCTGAGGATGAGTTTGGGGAACATTTGTTCCTCACTGGCTGATTCCTGTGCCCTGGGAGATGTTATCCTTGAAAGGCAGCTCTTTCATTGCTTTGCTTCCATTTGTTCACTTCAGYGGCCAAAGAGAGRAGCATCAGCCTTTATTTTGTGTTTRTTTATAAATACACACCCATTTCTGCTGGCAAAACTCCTGGTTTTATTGACTTCCCACTATCAACAGCCTCTGTGGTAGCAAATGTATTATCAGAGACATCTCAAATAGCTGTTTATTTGCTTTTTTTTTTCTCCATCCATTCTCATTTCACGCTTGTTCCATACTCTGGAAGGTCTTGCTGATTTTCCTGGTTTGAGGGCTCTGATTGAACCTCTGCAGCTCTCAGAGTTTGGGGATTCTCTGGATTTTTCAGTGCCAGGGCAGGGCTGGCAGAAGCTTTGGCACTCACGTGCCGCTGTCAGTGCAGGAGTCCAGCAGCAGAACATTCCCTCCTCCCCAAAATTCTGGATCTGAGGATGAATCTGGAAATKCTCCCCAGAGCCACTGAGGTGTCATAGCTTGGATTTGTAAATATTCCTTAGTTAAGTGTGTGTCTTTGTGTAGGGTCTCTGTCCAAACCCAGCTGCTGTTTCGGGTGGAAATATAGGTTTGGGACAGAGAAATCAGCCCGGGGACCCAAATCCCAGCCTGGTTTGCTCCTGTCCTGMAGTTTGATTCCATCTCTGGTGAGCCAGAGTAGGGTTTTGTGGGTGAGAAAAGCCTGAGAATCGGATGGTGGGAGCCATCCAAATGAAAATCAAAGTTTGTGGAGGCAGGAGGGTGGATTTTGATGGGGATTCCTCAGGGSTCTGTTTGGCTGCCCAGGATGCAGCTATCCCAATGGATCTGGGGTGGGTGAGCAGCAGGATGGGGTCAGGCTGAGAGGGTTCAGTGTCTGGGGGAGCAGCTCAGCATTAAAATATTCCCCAACTGCTGTTCCTTGGTGGTGCTGAAGGTCTGTGATACCCCCTGCACCATCAGTGAGGTTCAGGGCTGCACATCAGAACAGTCACAGTGGCARCAGTGCTGATTTTACACCCCACAARTGAATATTTKCATCTTAGACAGGWGGCTGARGGCTCCTGGRGAGCTGCTTGCYTCGCTGGGTTTGGTCCTCAAAGGGTTTTCTGAGGAGTCTTCTTGTTTTGTCTGMTTTTGTTTGATTTTTGAACCGCCGCAGGAAAAAAAAAAGTATTTATTTAACTACTTTATAAACATGTAGTTAAATAAATAAAACATAGTGCAAATCTCTTAAGGACAAGTTGGGAAAGTACTAATCCCTCGTGTCATTTTGTGTCATACTTGTATAAAGTATTCATTTCAATCATTTTCTCCTTTTTGAAAAATGATCTGGAGGAAGCAGAACATAAGGTCACCCTCACTGTGGTCATTCAGAGGCTGAACTGGAGGCTCCAGATGTGAAAATATTCACCCTCCAGAGATTTCCTGGAGCATACAGCCAGGTATGCCATGAAAACAGCACCAACTTGAAGGGAAAAACACTTTTTCCAACACCTCACCAGATTTAAAATTTAAAAAAAAAAAAAAAAGAAAAAGAAAAATAACCCGCCTAAAAAAGGCAAAAGGTCAGGGTGAAATGGGAAGGAAATCAGAAATAAGAGTGTGGGAAAGGACACTTCAGTTTGCTGAGTGGTTCTCTTTTTTTGTCTTGCAGCCATCTCGCAGCATCTTGTAGCTGCAGAGCTGTTAAATGTTAGATAATCAAACCATTAGTAGTTAGCACAGCATTTCCTGACCCCTCTCTTCCATTTTCAGCTGTTCAGACCTCACTTTGCATTTTTCAGTCTGGCAGCTTAGAGACATTAAACTCCAGAGTCAGCAGARCTATCTGGAATTACCTCTGTTACAATTTGAGGAAAATGAAATTATCTTTCGGATGTAAACAGTTTCTAATTAAACTCTGAAGCTGTTTATGTTTCCAAACCCGTCTGAGCTGAGCTCGGCACAAAGACAGACTTCTTTGTTGTCTTATTCTTTTTTTTAATAAAGTTGATATACTGATGTAATAAATTACTTGTGACAGAGCTGGGTCTGTTGTGCCAGCAGTGCAACTGCTTTTTAAAAAATAAAAGCCAACAAAAAAACCTTAAGCAACATATCCCTCTGCCCCAGTAATTTAGCACATTGCATTCTGGTCCTTCCTTTAGTAGGAAACAGCCACGAGATTACAGAATAGATTTATGTCAGTCTTTGCCTCTTTGCCTTCACTCCAAGTAGCCTCATGTCTGCAGTGCATTTAGCCTTCTTCTYTTTTTTGTTAATAATTTCCATGCCTGGCAGATATATTTAATTGTTGTGATAAATAAGAGCTGCATTGAAGAATTAGTGGTGTCGGTTGAAACATATTTAATTTTAATTTTTCCCAGTCTTTTGCAGGAGCTGGTCACTGTTAACAATTAGCACAGAGAGCTATGGGGCAAAAAAAAAAAAAATTGCTTTTTATTTAGTTTAGTCTTCCCCATTTCAGTGGATGTGCTGCTAGGAGTGAAAATATTTGGCTTTGCTGGTGTGTTCTCAAGGAGAACTCACCCAGATTGACACCACGACTTTGCTGTAAGTGAAGCTGACAAGGAGAGAGGTGACTCCTCAAATGAAAACACATTTTATTTCTGGTGAGATTATTTATGGCAGATACTTAAGGACAAGTAGTGGTTTCTGCTATGAGATGTATCCACTTTTTCTGGCCTGGGTGCTGGGATGAGGGAGCTCAGCTGCCTTTTGCCTTGTTGCTGTAATATCCATAGGAAATATAGCTCACAGAGGGACATTTTTCTCCTGCTGTGCTGCTATTGCTGTGACCCATGAGAACAAATCATATAAGGACATTTCCCTTTATCTTGGCTTTCTGTTTCATCAAAAAAAAAAAAAAAAAAAAAAAAAAAGCAACAAACCCCGAACTTTTCAACCTGCAGGGATAATTCTGTAGCACAGCACACGGAGAATTAAGCACACAGTGTCCAGTTTTAATTGGTGTTAATGAATTATGAATTCCTGACTTAAAAATGGAAACGTGCCTTAAAGGGAAATCCTTGAGGTCACATGAAAGCTCCTTTTGGAACATGTGCTGTGTGCCCAGGAGCACCTGGAGCAGTGGATGTGGCCTTGCAAGGCAGAATCCTGCTAATTAAACCATGCCCAGAGCTGCGTTTGYCACAGTTGTCATGGGAATCACAGAGCCTTTTGTGCCAGCCATGGATGTGCAAAATCTTTCAAATCCACAGAGGGAAGGTGTCYGTTTTCCCCCAACAATTCCATCCTGCAAAGTCATTCTTGATCTTTGCTGATGTCAAAGCCTCGTACGAAGCGCTGGGCGCGTTTGCTGTGGGGTTCTGGTGGCTCCATCTCAGCCTCTGCACAGCAGTGACACAGCCCCAGGGGTGAATTGAGATAAAAAACACCTATTTTAGAGTAAAAGCACTGAAAATGAGGAGATGAAATAACTTTGGTGTCCTAGAGAGTCTTTCTGTCTGCCCCTCAGAGCATGGAAATCGTGTTCATCTCCATCCCTGACGCTCTCGGGGAAGCCAAACTCCTCCAGGGGAGAAATCCAGAGCTGGAAGCAAAACTCCCATGGGCTTCAATAAGGCCAGGATTTCACCAGGATCCTTTTTTTTTATTATTTCAGATTTATCGAAAGCTTTCCATCCTATGAGTGAAAGTTTTAATTTGCTCAATAATGATCCCCAGTTCTTAGATCATGGCTGGATCCATTCTGTCCTCATGGCTTGAATTAATGCAATAAATCCAATGTGGCTGCTAATTTTCCTTTGTTCCAGCCCTGGGAAAAAGAAAGTGAAAGCTAGAAAAAGTGATTCCTTGTTCTTTTATTTTTAGGATTTTTTTCAGAATTCTGCTTCCATTCATTTGAGGTGATTTAGGTGATAGGGGATAAAGAGCTTTTTTCTCATAACAGAAGAAGGGAAGGTGGGAATGCTGGGAGAATTCAGACTAATTTCTGGCACTGTTTTTCCTCACTTATCTTTCCTTTGGATCTTCCCAAAGGAAAAAAAAACTGAGCCATGCTGCTTGCAAGTCAGATATTCCTGTCTTGGTGTCCTGATTTATGAAGAGCCTGGCTAGTACAGATGTTAAGTGAAATCAATAGGAGCCTGTCCCTCAGGTATTTATTATTTCCAGCTTTTTGCAGGACTCAGATTCTTTTCTCCAGCACCCAGCTCTCACCAAGTGGCATTTCCACACAGTTCATCCTCTGTTCCTGCCCTTCCCAGTGGAGCAGCTTCATGTGCTCCATCCTTGGAATTGCTCTGGGCCTCAAAGACTCTTGTGGGTCCCTTCCAGCTCAGGATTTTCTGTGAAATCCTTTTTCCCAGGCATGGGTTTTTCCTGGTGGGGTTTAGCCCCTCTTGGAGTTCACTTCTCTTAACCTGGTGTCGTTTGATCTTTTTATCTCACATCCGGGCTCATCCTCACCCAAATCYATTTCCTGAGCCCAAGTACCCTCGTTATGATAGTTCTTTCAATCAAGCTGATTCCCAAAGATAGATTTCTTTCTTTTTCCTTCCGCTGCTCCTGGCCCATTAAAAAGAAATCAATTCCAAGGTTTTTCAAGGGAGAAAATCAGACTGTAACTGCCTGGAACAAAAGCAGATTGTAAAATCAGGTTGGGAACTAAGCAAAGCACCTTTCCTCTAATCAGGAATCAGTAGGAAGCTGATCCTCAGCAATAGGCTGGGCCATTTGTGTTTATTTGCTCATCACACRCTGAGGATGTTGTGTTTTGTGGGATAAATTTGAACTCAGGGYGTTCTGGTTCTGCTCCTTATCCGCGTTTCCCTTCACTGCCGGGAGCTGCTGGCACGCATGGGGTGTCTGCATCCCGCTTTTCCTTAGCCTGGGACCTGTCCTGCCCTGCCCTTTCCATCCCTCTCTCCCTCTGCTCTGCCTCTCTTCTCCTCTTTTCCTGTAGTCAGCGTTGGATTCGCCTCAAATCCTGAGCGGCGGATTGCGAAACCCCAACTCGCGGCRATCGGCGAGTTTTTATTAATGAGGTAGCGGGCTAAAAGGAAACAGAGCAAAAGATGAGCCAGAGGCAAATGCAAACTGATTAGAGCTCCTTTCCTCGGCTGTCTGGTTTCCAACAGGAAGAACAGTTGTCTGAGTTCAATTCCCATGGAGCTTTTGCAATGCAGATAACTCCAGCGCAGAGTCAGGATCCTGTCAGGGGTGATGAATTGGTTCGCTGTTGCTTCACCCCGTGAACACAAAGGAAAGTCACAACAGACCTCTCCTCCAAGAAAAAGCTTCTCTGGCCATCCATTTGTCAAAGGGAAAGTAACTGCTAATAATGTTTTATTTGGCAGTTTTGTGACTGCCACGACAGTCCATACTGTATAAAGCCATTAAGTGTTGTTCCCTCGCAGAATGGATTTTTGGGAACYGTCCAGGCATTTCTTCTGTCGCTGCTTTCTGCCCTGAAGTCTCACATCCAGCGTTATAAATCTGCCTTTTTCGATATTCCAGGCAGTTAAAATTTCACCTTCCATGTAATGGGAGAGGTCAGGGCTCAGCTGGGGCTGCATCAATCCCATCTGGGTACCTGAAAGGAGCCTGCTGGAATTCCTTCTGGGAATCTGCACCATCCCCARGGAAAAATTAAAACCAACTCGAGGCCTTGGTGTGCAAAGTTTAAACATTGGCTTGGAAAGGCTCTCTTTCGAATAAGCTGGAAATTCCACTGCAGCACAACGAGCCATCCAAGCARACATCAGTTAAATGGACCAGCAGTGTGAGATATTCCCAGTTTTTTGCTGGAAGAGTGAGAAGCCACTGTGCAGTGAACGTGACAAAAGCTGCAGGAGAAATCTGGGCTTGCTCTGAGGTYGCTGGCCATGAACTCAGACAGGGGAACTTTGATGGCATCTCTGACTACGTGGCCCAGTTCTGTGCTCCACTTTATTGATGCTCCAGGGATTAAAACTCTAAAAGAGGAGCAAGGGAGTGAAAAATAGGCTAGAAAAATAATTATGGGYTGTCAGACATGTGCTACCTTTTGAAGCAAACTTCCCATTGAAATACTTTATGTGTACATAAAACCACTCTGCATTTTTAGCTAAATCCTTCCAAACTATCTGAAAAAGATSTGCCACATCAGCTCTGGGACTGAAGTTTTGGGCAAAGCTCTGTCTGTGCTGCCTCCAAAATCCCAAAGGGTCTTCCAGCTTCTCCCCTCTTCCTAATTTTCCCAATTTGCTGTTTTGCAAAAGCTTTGGGTGTGAAACAAAGCTTTGGGTGTGAAACAACCTCCAAGCTCCCCCTTTGTTGTGCTGGTGGGGTCAAAAACTGCATTTGTGCCTTTCTCCCTCAAAAGTACTCTAGAAATGGAGACATTGCTTAAATAATGGATCAAAAAGTCCTCCCATATTATGGCACTTGTCTAATTAATAGATTAAAAAGCCCTTCCACATTATGGCACTTGTCTCATTTTAAACAATTGCTGCTAAAACGTGAGGTGTAGGAAATAACGTGTAGTGACAGAGCTTGATACATGAAGAGATCTGTAGTATTTGAACACCWATTTCAATATCAAAGAAAACGGGATTTTTATCTCCTACTTGACACCTAATTCTGTGAAGTTCTTTATGCTTACTAATTCATTAACATACTTGCTGTACAGAAGAGCTGGAGTGTCAGAAAATGTCATCTAATAGCAAATTCACTTTTATTCTGGTAGGCTCATCTCTCCTAGGAGCCCAGGAAGAGTTGTTTTCAAAAGCCAGAGAGCAGTAATAATGTCTAGAAGGTTAAAACCAAGGGGGATGCTTTTGAGTGCGGGAGAACTGCATCAATTAGATCAGGAGTTGGAGGAGGCTGGAAAATTGTCACAGTTCCTTGAAATCAGCACCTCCCTGGCTCTAGAAAYATTCACCTCGCTCGAGTTTCTGCCWTCTGGAGGTTTCTTCTTGGGTTAATTTCTCTGGTGCTGCCATTTTTTCCATGGGAAAAAAAACCCGGCCCCATCTCTGTTCTTTAATTCTTGAATTTAACCCCTCCTTCCTGTTTTTATGTTCCTATGTCAAACTGGGATATGCAACAGAAAACTCAGATATTTCTGTGTCAGGCATTCTGCAGAGTCTGAACAAGAGGATCTCAAAATCACGTCTCCATCCTCCAGTAAAAGGCTCTGCATTACTCTTCTCCCCTCCGGTTCTGTAAAATCAGGAATTTTGGAGATAAAGGAGAATAAGTATTCATGTTTCTGAATCTCAAAAAAATCAGTACAGACACAGTGACTGTAATGGTCAATTCAGACTAGGTGTTGCCATGGAAAGTGCTGGAAATTCAGGGGAAACTTCTGACTGAGAACCCCTCTGGCCTTTGAGCACCTTCGTGCTCCTAAAAAKCACCTCTGATGCCTGAGCTGTTTCCAGATATGGCCCCTCAGGTTTGGGTTTTCAAGAATTCTGGGCAAAGTTCCGCCCCAGTTTTCTGTACCTTTGGAAATCAGTTAGGCAGGAGTTGTTTCCAGAAGAAAATCCAAATGTCCCTTTTAAAATTAATACAATCTCCAATTATCATATTACCTCGGGGAGGGAGGTCTGGTGGTGCTTAATAGAGCTCTTTGGGGCCCTTGTGCATTTTAATTGAGTGAATAATTGTAAAACACTTCAGGGGCTTTTGGTAAAAGGCTCTRTATAAACATTGCCATAATGCTGAATAATCAGGTTGTGATGTGAACTGGAAGAAATGAACCCTATAAATAGATATGTATATCCATATAATGTGTGTGTGTGTGTGTGTACACCCACATTTGGGACAGAAAGTGGCAGTTCCTTCATAAAAGTTCCTTTAGAAAAGTCCTGCAGCTCTTGAATAAGAAACTAAAAAAGCGAGATTGGATAGTGATAATCATAATAATCAAAATGTTTATTTTATTTTAATTATATACATAATGTTTATTCTAATGCATAATATATTCTAATATATATGATTAATTATATACATTTATAATATATTATTTACAAATATATGTTTATATTATATATTTATATCCTTATATGTTTCTATAGTATTTATATTTATATATATTACCTATATTATCTATATTTATATTTACATATATATTTTATATTTTTCCTTTTCTATTTACATATTTACATATTTACATTTATATATTTATATATGTATATAAATATATATTTAAATATCTACATATTTAGATATCTACATATTTATATATTTATATAGTTATATAGTTATATAAATAGATGTTTATATAAAAAAATATATATATCTTTATTTATATATATTTATATATTTATTTTTATATATATTTATATAGATAATATATTGATATTATATTTTTATATTATTTCTAAATAAATAAATTAAAGGAAAGCAGCCTATGCTGGGCAGCGAGGTGCTGGTACAAAGAATCCTCTCCTGTTAAATGGGATTTGACAGGGTGCTGATGTCACTTCAGTGAGTTAATGGAAGGAGCCATCTAATGCAGGCTGAATGCAGAGCTGCCTAAAGGAACCTGGCATGGGGAGGGCTGGAGTGCTTGAAAACTAAATGGATGGGACAAGCCCAGGCTCTGTTTCCCAAGGAATCGATTTCCAGGGATCCTCTTACTGCTGTGAAGGTCTTCCTTGCAGGAGCAGGCAAAGCTGTTTTTGTTGGAAGCTGGGATTTTTGTTTTTGTTGGAAGCTGGGATTTTTGTTTTTGTTGGAAGCTGGGATTTTTGTTGCTGGGGATTAAACACGTCTTTTAAGCACCAAGGAGACGCCGAGGAATTCTGTGGATTCGAGAGGGGTAGAAAGGCTGAGATGATTTTCATTGCTGTGAAGCCACTGAAGAGACTGATGGTAGTGCTGGGAACAATTTGAGTTCTGTAGAGTTGTACCCACAGCCAGAACAGTTTGACAAAATGATCCATTGGGCGTTAAATCCGGAGATCCAGACAGTGTAAAAAATGTATGGGACACGGTATTTTAGAGGCAGACAATTACCCGAGTTGGGTTGGATTAAAGTTGCCTTTCTCTTTCCAGCTGTAAAAAAAAWTTAAGAATCTGTAACAGAAAATGTCTTGAGTGGATATTGATGGGATATGAAGATTGCTAATGAATTTTTTGCCTCTGGTGTTATGTTTTCTGCCATGGTGTTTATGAGCTGGTTTTCCAGTGGAATGAGTGTCTGAGCTACCACAGGAAGCACAAACACTCAYAGATATCACTGAAATCTTGGAGACAGGTCAAGAATTGGCTTTACTGTGGAGACCCCATTTCCTTCTCCCACCCAAAGGCAGCTCCTTCAGGTGAGATCAGGGGAGCAGCAGGAAGCTCCTGCATTTGTTCACAGGATGAGTTTCTTTCCCATCACCATTCCTTTGTCATTTTTCACAAGCTCCAGACTCACTCAAACACCAATTTGAGCGCTCCTGACATCCAAAATCTGTGCCTTCCCTTCCCATCTGCCAGGGATGTCATTCTTCTGATGAAACAGCTTCAAAATTGCAAAGACAGACAAAATATAGGCTCAAATCACAGCCATCAAATGTTGTGGTTGTTACGTGGGACTTTATTGCTCAAAAAAAGAAGATTGGTTGTGTTTCAGAATATTACATTCAAGATCAATCAAGTTTCCATCAATTGGCACCAATTGATGTGGGATCTTCTCTTGCACAGTGAGGTTACCCTGAAGTTTCTCTGTTTTAGTTTCTGGGTTTTTATTGCTTTATTTGGGGCTTGCTTGGTAAAGAAGAAGTATTTTCAGGAAATGTCATCATGTGCCATGTGCTGCACTGATGTCAGCTGAGGAAATCAGCRTCAGGAGCAGGAAAAGCCAGAAGATGAATGGATCTGTGAGCTCAAAATAGGAAACAGCTTGAAGTTCCTTTGGGGGGAAGCATAAACCTCATTCATTAGCGATGACACAAATTCACCTCTGGCACAGACAGAGGGTTCTGCCCTCCTGCTGATGGGCAAGAACACCTGACATCCATGCAAATGATCCTGAGCATCCAGGGATGCCAAGGAACAGCCCTAAAACATTGACAGTTTTGGAGTGAGCTGTTCTCATGATCCCTGTGTGGCTCAGGGCTGTCACTTGGAAACCTGCATTAATTGTGGATTAATAATTCCCCAGTGGATTTCATTCCCTGYGAGGTGTGAGCATCTCTGGGTTGTACCCAGCAGGTATCAAAGCAAACCTGAGCCATGGAAGGGCAGGATCTTACCTGGATGGTGCAGAATTCATTTATTCACACTTCGATACGGGGCTGTGTCTGATCAATCCCTCACCAGGATTTATCAGTCAGATGTAGCCGGGTTTCTTTGCTTTTTCCTGCTGTTTGGCAGGCAGGTTCATCCATCAGTCACATACACAGAATTTTGTGAGGTTTCTGTCCAAATGCACCAAGTGTAGGACAGAAGTTTGTGGTGTCCTGTTAAGAACATCTCCAATTRCTCCATAGAAAATGATCAGTAGTTTTATAAAGTAGTTTTCCAAGTGCCTTTATTTTCTGTTCCATTACCCCAAGTACGTTCCCTGCCCTCCCTTTGGGCCCAGCTGACAGCCTGGCTCCTACCTCCTGCTAGTCTGAAATTTCTTTATTTATCTTAGCCTCTGTCATTTTGCTGAAACATTGATATTTTCCAGCAATCAGCTTATTACACGGAGATGCCTATTAGCTTTCTGAAGTCATATGTCAGTGAAACTCAAAACTGTTTAGTTTAACTTGACAAGCCCTATAGTGATACAGGAAAATTATTTTCTCCTTCAGACTCATGTTTATGTTCTTTTCCAATGAGCTGGCTGTTTTATTGCAGAAGAAACTGTAAAAGAGGTAATTTTAACTAGGCACAAAATATATTCTGTTCTGTAATGTATCCATAACCTTCTAAAAGATCCTAATTAACTTCCTTATGTCAGCATAGGAAGCTCTGTTGCATTTGTAGTTGCCAAACATTTTAATAGAAATTRTTCCTTTCTGAGACCTACGGGCATCATCAATCCCAAACCAAGCTTTTCATTTCAGGATATCAGAAACACCAGGAGATTAATGGAAGTCTGAAGTTCAGAATTTCTGTCTGATACCTTCCTTGTCTGCAGAGATAACAATCCCAATAACACGTGGGTGGCACAAAGTGCTCTGTGGGTAAAGGGAAATTGCCATGTTGGCTCCTGAGTGCTGAAATGTTGAGTTACTGCTGGACCAGGGAGTGACAAAGATCTGTTTGAGTTTGTGACACAGATTTAACAGAACCATGTGGACATTGGAGAGCAGGGAAAATCCTTCCCTGTAGGGTGGGCAGCCCTGGCACAGGGTGCCCAGAGAAGCTGTGGCTGCCCCTGGATCCCTKKSAGTGCCCAAGGCCAGGMTGGACATTGGRRCACCCTGGGGTGGTGGGAGGTGTCCCTRGAKMTGGAATGAAATGTTCTCCAAGTCCTTTTCCAGCCCAACCCATTCCAYRACTCTGATTCCACATCTCAGCACTGAGCAGCTGCAGCAGCCCTTGGACACCCCAGTGTTGGTGTCACTGAGTCTCCCATGAGTGAGGCAAACTGCAAACACCCATCAGCACAAACAGAATGAAGGTCTCTGAGAGAAAAGCACCACTTACCTGGTGATATTTGTCCTGCTCAGGCTCGTTTTTTTTGTGCTGTTGTGCAAAATAAACTGTTCGTGCCTGCACAGCAGGGCCAAATCCTGTGCTCTGCACTGGGAATTCAAAACAGGCATTTTCAGCTCAGTGTCCTTACAGCCATGCTGATTTCAAATAAAAACTGTCTTTGCTTTAATCATGCAGTTCCCRAGCTCGGCTTTGATGAATTGCAGAAGCATGCTCTTATCAAGTAACAGTGGGGTTTTTTCTTTTATTCTCCTTTTTTTTTTTTTTTCCTGAAAAGAGCAGGAATTTTGTCATTCTGCAGAGCAAGATGAATTAATTTGCCATTTGAGGCTGAATTTTCCAAGAAGGATTAGGACATTTTGCAGTCCTGCAAATGCAGGATGCTACTTGCAAGCCCAGCATTTCTTTAGGCTCACGATCATAATTTGCATTATAACTCCATATGCAAAASAGGGAGAAGGAATTCCAAATGTGAACACTTCCAGTCCTTAAAAGCAGCTACAAATTGATGTGAAAAAGATGGAAATTCCCTTACTCAGAGTCAGGAATTATTATTGATGGGGTTGGCTGTAGTTCTGTGTGATGAAAAGTGAACACAACCTTCTGCTCGAGGCCCAGACGTGCTGAAATGTCACCAGTGGGACAGGAGAGAGATTTCCATCTCCTGTAACAACCTTCCYTTTTGTCTCCGTGTGTTTTTCCTGCAGCTATCCATTCCCCATGGTCTTCAGCAGCTGCAGCAGGAAGGACCTGGAGAACAGCCTGGAGAAAGGAGTGGGAATGTGTCTGTTCAACCTGCCCGAAGTCAAGGAGTCCTTTGRGGGGCAGAAGTGTGGAAATGGCTACGTGGAAGATGGGGAGGAGTGYGACTGCGGGGAGCCTGAGGTAGGACAGCAACTGAGAGCTGCAGGATTTGGACAGCAGGGGCTTGGTTTGGGGTGTTTGTGTAAAACAGAGCCCTCCCTTCTCAGCTTCCACCCCATCAGCTTAAACCTCATTGTCTCAGAAGTGCAGGGAGCCTCGAGCATGTTTGAGTTCAGGCAGGGTTTGGGTTCACAATGTGCTCAGTTCATCCCTAGAGAGCAAACCCTGCCTTGTCCAGCAGTCTGGCCATGACCTCGTGTTCCTAGAAGTTCCTTTCAGCTTTAGCTGAACTCAAAATGAGTTTGTGTACTTGGCTCGGATTTCCCAAGATAACGTGCGTTAATTGGAGGTTTGTTTCTGTCAGTGAGAAGCCACTATTTATATTTATATATTTATATTTATATTTATATTTATATTTATATTTATATTTATATTTATACTTTACTTATATTTATTTATACTTATGTTTATTTATACTTATGTTTATTTATACTTATGTTTATTTATACTTATGTTTATTTATACTTATGTTTATTTATACTTATATTTATATATTTAAATTTATATTTATCAATATAACCATGGTAACGGTAGGATCACAGGATGGTTTGGGTTGGATGGGACCTTAAAGATGTTCCACCCCTGCCATGGTCATGGACACTTTCCACCATCCCAGGCTGCTCCCAGCCCCAATGTCCAGCCTGGCCTTGGGCACTGCCAGGGATGGGGCAACCACAGCTGCTCTGGGCACCCTGTGCCAGGGCCTCACTATCCATATATATAACWAATAGAAATATTAATATTGGCCAGGTATTTTTCATTGCAGCTGCAGTWTTTAGGTGCAAGACCTTTCCCTCTTTGGCTACGGGATTTTTCTCTTCCTCTGGCCAATTAGCACCCAACAGAAACAGCCTTCCCTGCCTCCCAGACAGATTGCTGCTGCTTCAAAGATTGTTCCATTTGGTTTAGTGAACGTGTCAGAGGGCTCCTCAGATCAGCAGCAGATAGGCAAAACCTGGGGGTCAAACAATATCCCAGCTGACATCCTTATCCCCTTTCCATCCCAGCCTCATTGGCTGTATTGAACCTCTCTCKGATTATCTGAATTAGAGGCAGCAGCAGATGAGGGATTTGTTTCCTGTGATAAATAAGGACCTACAGACAGAAGMGATGGGGGCAGTTAAAACAGCGAGATATTGCTGCATCCTGCCCCTGGAGTGTATTGGRTTTGTCTGAGCTGGGAGGATTTCCTGGCAGTTCTCTCACTCCTGAGGGTGACAGGGTTGGGGGAAGCAGCCTTATCTTGTGTTCAAAGTCAATAGAGTGCAAGCAGCTTGCAAATGTCTTCCTAACCCCGTTATCTTCCTTGCTCTCATTTGCCAATGTTAGCGATACCTTTTCGAGTCAAAGCCACTTACTGTCWGCAAGCACTGACTTGATTTGCCTCTTCTTTCTGTCTTTTGGCCTTTTTAGTTGGATTGGAAAACTGCAGCTTGTGTGCAATTAGATTTATTGGGGATTTACTGCTCCTGTCTGAGTGGTTCCAGGAAAGCCGTGAGATCTTTGTGAGTTACTGATTCACTGCCCAGTCATTTGTACAGCTCAGTTCTGTCCCTGGTGTTGCAGTATCTCAAGGATGGGTGATATTAGGATTAAATCCTTCCCTGTAGGGTGGGCAGCCCTGGCACAGGGTGCCCAGAAAAGCTGTGGCTGCCCCTGGATCCCTGGCAGTGCCCAAGGCCAGGCTGGAAGGGATTTAGAGCTCCCTGGGACAGTAGGAGGTGTCCCTGCCATAGCAGGGGTGACACTGGATGGGTTTTAAGATCCCTTCCATCCCAAACTATCCCATAATTTTAAGATTCTAACTTAATTTTCAATTATATGACCAAAAATGTCTGATGTGCTGCAGTGTCTGCGGAAGGAGGGTTGAAGTAGATTAGAGAGGGAAAGATAAAAGAATGAGAAGTAAAAACCCCCAGTCCTTGAAAGATGAAAATGTGTCTGTACTTTTATAACCAGCTGCGAGGGGGAGCAGAACACTACTAACTGCTAACTCAGGAATCAGACTAATTACTCCCAAATGTAATTAGGAGCGAGTGCCCAAACAGCTGGGATGTGCCAGGGACGAGTCAACACAGCTCCTGTGCCAGGAAATCCTGCCTTAAAAATTCCTGCCTTACAAAGTCCTGCCTTACAAAGTCCTGCCCTACAAAATCTTGTCTTAGAAACCATCAGAAAGTTCTGAAGGGCTTAAAGAGTGGATGGAAAGGGACAGGGCTGTCACTGAGTGGTTCAGAGAGGCTTTAGACCAAACCTTTTATCAAAGCCTCTCAAAGAGATTGAGGAGCTGTAGATGAGAGAAAACTGCACAGGCAAAAGTTGGGTTAAAAATAAGAAATACAACCAGGTGTAAATCATGAGTTTGACAGAAGGAGATCTGCTGTGCTGTGTCCATGAGATGTGTCCTGGGGACCACACAACTCAGCATTTTCATAAACAGCCTGGGAAGAGGAACAGTCTTTAATTTGCTGATGATRTTAGGCTGGTAGAGAAGGGAACTGGCTGTGAGGAACTGCAGAGAAACCTTCTGAGGCAGCTGGAACAGGCATTTAGATGAGAAATCATCGCTGAGGAGTGATGCACGTTCCAAAATCACTGAGAAGATGATGGACTCRGAGCTGGCTCTGACCATGGAGGAACAAGAGTTCATATTGCAATAAATAGACTCATGAAAATGTCAGCCCAGTGCTCAGGAGTGGTCTAAAAGGTAAATAGGCTGTTAGGAAGCACTCGGGGAGAAATAGGAAAACAAAACAAAGCACCAGCACGCCTCCATAAATCTGCTGTGCCTGAAACTGCTTGTGCAGGTTTTCCCCTACCCCTCCCTGATCCCAGGGAGGATAAAGCAGAGTGGAAGAGATTGAGAGAAAAGCAATAAGGTGGTTCAAAGTTTCAAAAGGGCTCTGGAAGAGAAGAAAATGAAGGAAAATAARCTGATAAAATTGTGAGGGGAATGTAAAGGGTGGAAACGCCCTCCCCATCATGGCTGTTGTTATCAATTATTATTGTTATCATTAATAATAATAACAATCATTATAGTATATATATTATATTACATTACATTATTATATTACATTACATTATATTACATTACATAATATTATATTATTTTGTATACAATAATATATTACATAATATTATGTAGTAATATAGTATGTGAATAATAGACTATAATAATGTTATAATAATGTTATTATACACTATAATAATAATTATTATTATTACTAAAAGAAACAACTCCAGCACAGCAGTAATTTCTGTGGCAGCCTCCATCCCCCAAAACCCTGGTGAGCCTTCCCTGTTTGTTTGCCTGTTTATGTTAAAACCATTGCTGACAATTTGATAGCCCAGGCACAAAAACTGTTTACTGAGCTCATTCCCTGCAATGAGGCAGAAGTGAGACAGCAATTGGACATTTCAAAGGCTGCTGTGCCCCACTGCAGGAGCTGTGTCTCCATCCCAATCTCCTGTGGGGCTGGAGGATGCCTCTTTGGGACTGGCACTGCATTCTGCTTATCTCAGGTTATTTTGGAGGTGAATTTGTAAAAAGTGCTTCTGTGCAAAGGAATGTTGGCCCTGACAGGCAGCAGCTGCATGGGGATGTTTCCACAGCCTTCTGATCAAAAATAGGGGCAGGAAGTTGTTCCTCTGCTTCAGAGCTTTGTGCATCCAGGAAGACATTATCTAAAAAACAGTGAAATGCTGAGGCTCCTCCTGGTTTTGTCTGGTGAGTCGGTGCCCCCCTGCCTTTCAGGGAAGCTTTCAGAAGCAGTGGAGTTTCAGGAGGCTGTGAACATCACTCCAACCCATTTATTCCTCCTGTGTTCCCTGCATTGTTAGCRATCCCTTGTTGAGTCAAACCGACTTAACACAGCCGAAGAGCAATTTTATCTGCTGCTGTTTCAGTGAGAGAGATGAGATTCCAGCTCAGCTGGTGTAACTTGCAGCTTGTGGGCATTATCTTGGCAAAACAAACCCATTCTTTCCTGAGACTCCTCACGAGCTCRTTCTGATGAGAATAAAGTTTGCAGGAGCCCACACATGGCACCGTCTAATCACCAAGTGTGAAATTGGGCTGTAGCAGCGAGTGAGGCTGCAATTCCTGCTCAWCCCATATCTCAGAGCTCTATTACTGGTGTGCTCTGATAAGGGATTACATGGAATCGTGTCCTTGCCTCCCTCTGTGGCAGCCCCATCCAAACAGGAGCTTGGCCAGCAGCTATCACAAAATTGAGCTGTAGTGATGCTCAGGAGCAAAAACRCAGCTCCTGGATCCTCTCTGGAGGCAGTGGAATCATTCCAGCGATTCCTGGGGAAATAAAACACCATAGAGCTCTATCAGGAGTGGTGTCAGCATGCTTGAATTGTTGGTGATGTTTGGGATTGGATCCATGGCTGGAATAAACCAGCTCCTCTGGTTTTACTGCTCTGGGCTTGTTGAATCTGAGGGCAGACAAGGCTGTTTGGATCRGGTTGTCGAATTTCATGTATAATTTGTGATTTCCTGCCCAGCTTTTCTTGGCACAGCTATAGGCAGCCTCTTGATTTACAGCTCGTTGTGACTGGAAGTTGTCTGCTCTAAATCTGCCCTCCCACCTCCTCCAGGAATGCACAAAYCGGTGCTGCAACGCGACCACCTGTACCTTGAACCCCGGAGCAGTGTGTGCACATGGGCTCTGCTGCCAGGACTGCCAGGTGAACCTCAGCAAACGGCTCCTTTTTGGGCTGGGAGGGCAGAATTCTGTGGTTTTCCCTGCTGCAGGGCAGTGAGCAAGGATGGAGGAAAAGCAAATTGGTTTGATAAATAGTARGATGCTTGCGTGTCATGTGAGCCATAAAAAAAATGATAAAATATGAATTATTGAAGGAGCAGATTATTTAAATGATGTCTGTGTGCTTTGTGGGCCCTTCAGCTGCTCATGCAAAAGTTTTTTTCTCATGAACTTTTGTGTGCTTTAATTTTTCTCATTCTTACATGGCAAGCAGTCATTAAACGCTGAACCCACTTTTTTGGGGAAGGCTCTTAAATTATTAATCCTRTCAACAGCATATGTATTTTTAATGGCAGCTCATCAGCCGCTGTGGTTTCCTAACACTCCATAAAAGCCAATTTGCCACAGGCATTTCCCTGTTTGGATTCTCAGGCCATGCCTTGCCCGTGGGCTGATAAATCATCCAGCAAGTTGCCATCGTGGCTGTGGCACCCCACGGGCTCGGAGCAGCAAGGGATCCCCACAGCCAGGAACTGCATTTTAGCAAAATCAATCTTTGTGTCCTTTGCTTTTTATCAAAGGCATTGTGATTAAAATCCAGGGTGCAGAGCTCACTCATATTTGGTGGCTGCTGTTGAGAAGGGAATGTTCAGAGTGGCACCTTCCATCATTGCCTGCTGGATGCCATCAGCTCAAAAAAAAAAAAGCCATTTTCCATGGAAATCAGGACAGGACAGGAACATGGACTAGTCATGTGGTTAAGTTTGAGGAGATCTTGATGCCCATGACAGCAACATTTCCAGGAGGAAATGTAACTCCATAAAATCATTAAGGTTTGAGATCTGTTCAAGATCATCAAATTGAACCTTCCAACCTGGGAATTATTGGGTATCTAAATCCAGAATCCAGCAGACTGGTGGCTTCCTGAGCCCTAACAGAGCACAGTGTCCCATGATCAGCTGCCTGGGTGGAAAGGTCTCTGATCTGACTTTTTCCAGGAGAAATAGATCCACAGATAAAGCTGCTTAAGACAAAGAAATTAACTTCTGACTCATGGCTTTTTCAATATCGACTAGAAAAGGATTCTTTAGGGAAATTTGTCAGTGTGTTTTCCTGTATTTCCCCAAGTGGGAAAAAAAGGAGCTCAGGTTCTCCTTTCCAGAACTTTTGTGTTTAGGAAGGATGGAGGAGCCTCTCTGCTGCCTCCTGTGCAGCTTCCCTGACGCTCCCAGCRYGRCTCCAATCGATGATTTCGAGCCGTKCATCCMTKCCCTGTCCTCTGCACTGGGAAAAGCCATCCTCACTGACCTCACCTCTGTTTTGCAGCTGAAGCCAGCGGGGATTTCTTGCCGAGAGTCCAGCAATTCCTGCGACCTGCCCGAGTTCTGCACGGGGGCCAGCCCACAGTGCCCGGCCAACGTCTACCTGCACGACGGGCACCCGTGCCATGGTGTGGATGGCTACTGCTACAACGGCATCTGCCAGACCCACGAGCAGCAGTGCATCACCCTCTGGGGCCCAGGTGAGCCCAGGCTGGGATGGAGGCTCTGGAAAATCGGGATCTGCAGGTGTTTTGTGCGTTTCTGTGAATAATAAGGGAATGGTTGTGTGATTCGTGCTCGCTGTGATTCGCTGTCGTGTTCGCTTCTGGCAGCAGCAGGAGACGAGGTTTGTGCTTTGCAACGCGCTGCAGATGGAGAGGTGAACTCAGACAAATCATTTTCATGATTTTGATGTGATTTTCAGTGGCCTGATGTCACCCCATAAAGCGCTGARCGCTCCTGACAGGTTGAAATCACATCCCTTCTCAGGCTGCTGTGTAAAGCTTCCTCCTGTGCTCTAAACAGCTCATCTGCAAAACAGATGTGTCTGCTGCATCCCCAGCCAGGGCTCAGCTTTTGACACTCCTGGATCACGGTGTGTGTTTGATTAACTGGTGTCACCTGTAAACCACCTCCTGACAGTGCTTTCAGCAGCCTGGGCACTGAAGCAGAAAGGGATTTTATTCTCCCGTGGGAATTTGMTTCCTTTCTGCAGCAATCTGGAGCCATGGGCTCTTGAGCTGCTCTCAGCATCTATCCCAGGGAAGCTGTTCACCTTTCTATAAAGCCCAATGGCCCTTCCACTGTAGTGCAAATGTTAACCCTTTCTGTCAAATTCGAAAACCATTTACCTCTCCTGAGGTGATGCATCATTTAGAGAGAGGTGTAATTATTCCTTTTAAACTGACTTTTCCATCTCCCTTCATCTCTTTCAGTTCAGTATCTCTCTTCTTTTTGCTCTGCTCCAAAACTTCTGGATCAATATAATGGCAGATGTTTCCCTTGGTCAAAACCCTCCCCAGAAGGGAAGGGTGATTCTACCAAAGAATTTATTTGTTTCCTTCCCAGAGAACATGMACTTTTCCAATTTCTCCTTAAAAGAGCATTAAATCTTCTCAAGAACCAACCCCAGTGGTACAAACAGCAGGTCAGCTTGGCCATGTGGGTACAGGAACACATCCAGGAGGAATTCCAGCTCAAAATTCACCTCCTCACGTGGAACAAGGCATTCCTCTGATCCACTGCCCTGAATCCCACATGCCTTGTAGGGTTGATATGAGCTCATGGAGCCATGGACAATTAGATCCTCCAGGTTAAGTCATCCTGGAGTTCTAATCCCTGGATACAGAGATATTTTCTGTTGTAGGAAGCAAAAATCTCCTCTTGAACCAGTTTGCCATGCTGTGGTAACTTACTCAGGCTGTTTGTGGTTTCAGGGGCTGAGAGAAATTCCTCTAAAGGTCAGGGAGCTGAGTTGCTGCAGCTCCTGGTCAGCTTTGATTCCTAACACAGCAATTCCACCAAAGCCATGACCTCCCCCAGTTCTTTCTTGTCTTCCTTCTTCACATGGGCACTGCTGTCATGGGGGTTCCATTCATCCAGGGAGGCTGTGGGGTCTGTTTATGAGAAAGATGTTTSGTTAAGGACAGAGTTCAGACAAGCATTTACTGGGATACCCTTGGGTTTTGTCTTGGGAAGGCCCAAGGAGAAGGATTTTAAAAAGGGAGGGTGGGACATGACCAAACCTGAACTGAAAGTCTTAATTCTTGCCATGTTTTTGGAAAAATTAAAAAACTAGAAATAATCACAGAATGGTTTGGGTTGGAAGGGACATCAGAGATCATCTYATTCCATCCCTTGCCATGGGCARGGACACCTTCCACTSTCCCAGGCTGCTCCAAGCCCTGTCCAGCCTGGCCTTGGACACTTCAAATAACGCCACTGTTCTGGATTTAAACTGTAGGGATGTGAATAATCACTGCTCTATCACACATCTGGCTGAGTATGAGCTGGCAGATGTGGGGTAGAACAGGAAAAGAGGTGGGTGGCTCACACAGTCAGAAAAATATCATGGCACAAATTAAAAAAAAACCAAATCTTTCCAGCCTCGCTCACAGCACAAAGAGAGATTTGACATCCTAAGATGTTGTCTCTGGACTTTGTATCAAAAATATACATTGGAACCTTTTAAAAGATTGTTGTATCTGATTAGAACTGTTTTTAACAACGGCCTGTGTTAGAGTGAAGAAGTTTTGTGGTTTAAAAAATGAGATCTCCCCTATCAAGGAAAAACAGATCACAATTCATTTTTATTCTGTCCCTATTTTCTTCTTCCCAGTAGCAGAAAGCCATGCAGAACAAAATACAATAACTTTTCCTAAAATAATACTCACCGTACTGAATTCCTTATTAATGTCTTCCCTTGTACATCTTTCTTTATTCATCARGTTACAGATGTCCAGAAGCCCAATGATAAATGTCAATCTTCATATTTTTAGATCTATTTAAAGGAAAATGATGAACACTGTCAGAGCTTGTTTACATTAGGCTGAGCAGTAGGAACCTGTTTCCAGAAAAGCACTTGCATTTCCTTGGGGTTGTTTTTGTTCCTTTCAACACAGTAATTCAGATAAAATAGAGGAATCTTTTTTTTTTTTTGCTCTTTCCTGTCTGCATGGAAAGCTTGGTGGGAAGGAGAAGGGAAGAGYTCCTGGGGACAATCTCTGAAAATAGCCATGAATTCCTCTTAGAGACCAAGCTGATTCCAGTCTGCTCCCAGAACACCCAAAGTTCCCTGTTCTCTCTCTCTCTCTCACCATAATTCATGTCATTTTTATCCTTGAGGAGCAGGAATTGCTTGTGACCTTTTTTGTTCCATATTCAAAAATACCAAATTGCACTGATCTGACCTATTGATAGYGGAGTGACTGAAAAATACATCAACAGTGATGCTTTGTGTGATGTCTTTTGCTCYGTTGGCATTTTCCAGGAGAAACAGATCCACAGATAAAGCTGCCTAAGACAGAGAAATCATTGATTACCAAGGGATAAAAGATTCTCAACTTTTGRCTCGTGGCTTTTTCAGTATTGACAAGAAAATGATTCTTTAGGGGGGTTTGTCAGTGTGTTTTCCTATATTTCCCCAAGTGGGAAAAAAGCAATGATTTTGGGGAGTCARTGGTAGGCATTGATTTAATAATTAGAACCCTTTTAAATGAGTTTTATGGACATGGCCATTTGCTCAGGCAGGAGCATTCTTAATTTAGATGTCAATATTTGTTATGGGGGGCCTGTTGCTGTGTGAGAACCTTGCAGGTTTTTCCAGGTACAGCCCTACAGAGACAAAAYAAATGGGTTGGGCTGCCCATCTCAGATATCTGACCAAACTGTGGGGTTTGGAAAAAATGCTGATTATCCCAGCACTGCAATGATCTGAACTCAGTGAAATCAAACTGTTGATCATTGCAGATTTATGGGCAGGCCTTTTCTTCTGGAGATGTGAAAGATATTAAACCATATTCTCAGGGGTGGTGACATCATCCTCCCTAAATGCAAAAAAAAAAATTTTTTTTTCTCAACCCCATCTTGTTCTTACCCAGACAGAGCAGGGATCAYCACCAGGATGGGGAGAGAGGCTGAGGGCAGCTTGTGGAACATTTGCTTTGCCTCACCAGTGCAGCAAAACAAACTTAATGAGCTGAAACCAGGATCACACGACAGAGAACTGCACTTCTGATGCTCATATTTATTTGCACAGTTGTTCATGGCTCTGGCTGGCACAGCCTGAGCAGCACAACTCCAGCCTGTTACTCAGAGCTTGTTTGTTCTCCTCTCCCCACCCACGGACAGTTGGGAACTGAGCTGAAATATCTTCCTTTGCTGCTGTCAGCCTGATGGAGGATGTTTCTCTCGTTTGTGGAATCAGCACCATGGTCAGAAATTTCCCTCTTTCCCATCTCAGCTGGTCTGAAATGACACAGCACTTCTGTGCCCTGCAACATCTATTTTTTTATCATTTCCATTTTTTTGCAAGCTGCACAGGCAAAGAAGTGGGCTCATCAATATACACGTTTGGAGAAAAAAACAAAAGCAGTCTCCAGGCTGCCAACTGCAGTGSTGAGCTTTGACCTTCTGCAGCTTCCAAGGGCTGATTGAATCCCTCGGACGAGGTTTGGCGTGGATGGGCTGACAGGACCTTAATTACGGGGTCATGATACTGTAATTACCAATGGYAAAGCGAAATCAACTCTGCTCATCCAGCTCAAAGCACTTAATAACCACCAGAAAGCTTTCACAAATCGTTCTGCCTCTGCCTGCAGAGGTAGAAAATAGAGGAAGACAGGGCTTTCTGCTTCTGTTTATGTGGTGCAGTCRTGATAAATGGGTTTCCTCCAGGAACACAGCATTACAATTCCCTTCCTTAAGCAGCCTCTGAAAACCTCCTTTTAACTTGGTAGCTCCATCTGTTCGKCATCTTACACTCTGCTATGTTTTCATCCACAAAAAAGAAGTCCAAATATTATGAGAAGCCAATGGGGAGAGGGAGCAGCCAATCCCAAGCAGCAGCGTGTCTTGGTTGGGTACCAAGGGCAGGAATTGAAGGAGGGTTTTGGTTTCCAAACTGCAGCTGATCTTTGGGTACCAGGTGTTTTCACACACAGCCTGCTCCGAGCCTGGCAGGGGAGGGCTTTTTTGTGCTCCATGAGATCCTTTTTCTTGTCAAATGTTATTAGTGGGAGTTCAAGCTCAGTGTCTGAGCCCTGCAAGGACGTTGCAGATGTGTTTTCCTTCCTGCRGGCTGCGTTCCATCATCCCTGCAACGCTCGGCTTCTGCGTTCAGGAAAAAAAAAATCAACCACACAAAAAATGTGAGTTCATCAGGAGAAAGAGAAATACCTTAAGCTCAGTTATTCAGCGAGCCCTTTCCCTTTTCAGCACCTTTTCAGAACAAGCCTTTGTTTTGTGTCTCGCAGTCAGAGTGCAGGACGTGAGCGTTCATTTGGATTTTGGTGGCTTGGGGAGCCACACACCAGGGAGGGGACAGCGTGTCTGGGCTCTGGGCTGCTCTGCCACATCTCYTGGGAGCCTCCAGCCACTGCAATTCCTGCAATTTGCCCAGCTGGACCAGCTGGGCCACCAGGCTGCTGGCCAGAAACAGAGACCCAGAGCAGCAGGGTACCACCAGGGATGCGCACGCTGCTCTGTGCTCATGGGGGAGAAAAAGCAGTTTCAGGAAAAGCAGTTTCAGGAAAAGCAGTTCTAGAAAAAGCAGTTTGAGAAAAAGCAGTTTCAGAAAAGCAGTTTCAGGAAAAGCAGTTTGAGAAAAAGCAGGTTTAGGAAAAAGCAGTTTCAGAAAAAGCACTTTTAGAAAAAGCAGCTCTAGAAAAAGCAGTTTCATAAATAGCAGTTTCAGGAAAAGCAGTTCTAGAAAAAGCAGGTTTAGGAACAAGCAGTTTCAGAAAAAGCAGTTTTAGAGCAGTTTTAGAAAAAGCAGTTCTAGAAAAAGTAGCTCTAGAAAAAGCCGTTCTAGAAAAAGCAGTTTGAGAAAAAGCCATTTCAGAAGAAGCAGTTTTAAAAAGAACAGTTTTAGTAAAAACAGTTTCAGAAACCAGTTTTAGAAAAAGCAATTTCAGAAAAAGCAGCTTTTCTTGGCCTCTTGCTCACAGCAGGTTTCTCCCCTCCCCTCCCCAGCCCTCCTAAAGCTGCTGTAGAATATGCACATGGTGATGTTTGTCTCAAGCTGAACATGAATGTGCCTGCCTTGGAAAGATGAGGAAGGATCCACATGCTGAAAATGGAAATTTGACTTTTGCTTTTTTTTGCACAGCGCCCTGTCTCGATGCTTGTGTTGATTTTTTGATTATTGCTTGAACTTTAATGAAAAAGAATTGAAAGAATCCTGTTTGAGTCCTTTTTAATAGTTTCAGGCTTGAAAAAATATTCCGAACTCAGCAAGCTTGATCGTAATCTTCCAAAGAATTTCAAGCTCTTGTCCTTCTCTCCAGGGAACCAACAGCTCATATTCTGTTCCTTCTGTGCCTTTCTTTCTGAATTTTCCACTTTCAGCATGTAAAAATGTTAGAAGGAAAAGAGGGTGCCATCTTATGCCTCTCCAAGTTTTAATATTTTGTCCTTAATAGCATTAGATTGCTGTTCAGCAGTATATAGTATTAGTCAAGCTTCTGACTATGAAATGCRGATAATTAATTGAAGTTTTAATCTCTGAGTTATTTGTGAAAGGATCCACACTGGCTGGAAGTTTTACAGTCATATTTGTGTTTTCTTCTCCAGGAATCTGACCCCCCTTTTTTTTTTTATTTTAAAGAGAAAAAAGAACATTCTTTTCTCTTTGAAGGTTTTCAAATTAAATCTTCAGGCTGGCTTAAATAAATGCTATGTTTTACCAACAGTTAGAGGCATACACAATTGGAAGTGGCTCAAAACATTTGACAAAATGTAGCATTAGTTGAAATATTCTGTCTGTGGTGAAGATGTGGAAATGGGATATTCTCAGCCTTTGGGCTATCACATCATTTGCTGCCAAGTTCTTTTTGCTTTAGTTTGGCTGATCTATCAAAAGCACAGAAGTGCAGCTGGCAGGTCTCTGATCAGGGTTTCAGCCACAGCATCTCCTCAGCTCTTTTTCTCCTCAGAGCCCATCTCCCTGCTGGAGCTGCTGAAACCTTGGTGGTGACTGGATGGTGCTGTTAATCATTTTCACAGAAAGGAAATATGGAGCAGCAAAGAGCCCTAACAAAGGGCCTCTTAATCTTGCAAGAAGCAGCAATTATTGGCTGGAAACAAAAGCCACACTTTGCTGTAGAACAAAGGGATTAAATTTCAGCACASAGACTAATGAACTGCTGCAGCAGTCAAACCTGGGGAGCAGATCCTTCACCTCTTCCACGCTCCAGATGAACAGATGCATCTTCTTCTAGAAAATACTCTATATCTGGATATAATCTGGGGGAAATGGGCAGGAGATTGTGTGTATAAAACATCAGAAGAGATGTTCCTGTAGCACTCTTCAACTTCTGAAGAGCAGGGATGAGCAATCTGCCTGCCTGAGTTTTTTTCAGCCCTGCTCCCACCAGGGAAGTTACTTTGCCATTAGGACGTGTCTCTGTCAGAAAAGAACACATTGGATAAGAACCAAATGCTGCCTGTCCTGCCAGATTCCCACCTGTCCCACCGTGGTGGAAAGAACCCTTTTTTGCTCTCAGCTTTTCCTTTCAACAGGGGATGTCCTAAGCATTAAGGTGGGATGGGTTCCTTTCCTCTCCCCAGTAACAGCCTGAGTTAACAGCAGCACGTTTCCCTTTGCCCTGCCAGGTCCTCACATCTTTTCACCCACTTTACAGCTGGATTTTTCCTTTTTTCTTGTTCTGAATTGCAGTCAAACAGGGCCTTTCTCAAAAAGAATCTTCTTTGGGGTCTCACTGAAACCAAAAAGAATCTTCTTTGGGGTCTCACTGAAACCATGTGGACTCCACAAAAAGGAGGGAGTTAACTTTCCAGCTGGCCTTTGTCTGTCTCCACCGAACAAGATTTGGCATTTGCTAAGAATTTCTGTGTCCTAGGAGGGTTGGCAAGAGGGCTCTCACCTCCAGAAATCCTGGAGGAGATGGAGTTCTGCCTTGTCTGTYGCTCAGCACTGCCAAGAGAGACAAACACCGCCAGCAATCCCACACAGCCATCAGCATGCGGATCCCACACCGCTCTTTGGGCTTCATCAGCATGCAGCTCACATYCCCCCTTTCCCCTACAGCACCAGCAGAGCTCAAAGGAAATTATTAAAACCAYCTTGTACGAGATGGAAGTTCTGATTAGGGTTTGTTTCAGGTGCAAAGCCGGCTCCTGGGATCTGCTTCGAGAGAGTCAACTCCGCCGGCGATCCCTACGGMAACTGCGGCAAGGACTCCAAAAGCTCCTTTGCCAAATGTGAACCCAGGTAGGGGCTGTCCCTCCAAACACCTGCAGGGCTTTGGGAGAGGGCTCAGAAGGATTTATTTAACTTTTTGCTGTGTTTGTTCCTGCCAGGGATGCCAAGTGTGGGAAGATCCAGTGCCAAGGGGGAGCCAACCGGCCGGTGATTGGTACCAACGCTGTTTCCATAGAAACCAACATCCCGCTGCAGGAGGGAGGCAAAATCCTGTGCCGTGGCACCCATGTCTACCTGGGGGATGACATGCCCGATCCCGGGCTGGTGCTGGCAGGAACCAAGTGTGAAGATGGAAAAGTAAGAGTCTGGAATGTTCCCAGAGAGGGAGAGTGTCACTCCCCTCGTTCTGCCGAGTGTTTTGTGCTAAACGCGCTTCTTTTTTTGTTTGGGATTTTGTTTTTTGCAAAATAATTGCTTCTTGTGCTCAGACTGAGATAAATTTGGCCCTTCTGKCCACTGTTCTGGATTAGGGATTTGTAGATAAAAATATGAGCAACCTGGTCTGGTGGAAGGTGTCTCTTGCCACAGCAGGGGATTGGAAATAGATGATCTTGAAGGTCCCTTCCAACCCAAACCATCCCCTCCTGGATTCTGTGCAATGCAGGTTGCTAAAGTTCATACCTGATTTTTTGGGGACAGTCCCAAGTGTTTGCCCATGGAGGTTTGAGGTTTTCTGTAAATAAGTACAGCAAAATCTATTGCAGGCCTATTAATGAATTTCTGAGTTCAATATGTTTCCTTTCCCGATGTCTGTGGCATTACAAGATTGTCATTAACTTCACTTTGAAACTTTAGGTTTCAAAATTTGTTTTACCTTCTGACTATGCCTCCTCACTTCTTTTTTTTTTCATGCTGGAAATCCTAGCTCTTTATGAACTCTTAAAAAATTATAAACGCATTGATGCTCAGCCACCAAAAGTGATTTTTGCAAACTT
>NW_026623590.1:460801-494516 GCF_030028575.1 Malurus melanocephalus
TTATTACCCAGCACTAATCTTGCTTAACCTCAATTTTCAGCTCCATTGGCAGAGTAAAGTTTATCTGCCATGACTGGAAAACAAACAAAAAAAAAACCCATTGAATTTTATTCCCGTGCATATGCTATTTGTTTACTTCCATTTCCCATAAATATTAAATGTTAAATGTGCTTGGTTTATATTTGACACAAAAAAAAAATGGTTTAGCTGGGAAAAACTTATAAATCTCTTGGTTTTTCTGGAAAACAATGATGAGCACCCATATATCAATAACCTCACTTAAATATTCACCTCTCCTGGGTCCAGATTCTGTGCTGGAATGAAAAATATTTCACTGTTGATATAAACAGAACTTTCATAATTTAAACTTTGAGGATCTAAAGCTTTCCTTGAGGAATCATCTGCTGCAGTGAAGACACGAAGGCAGACACTGCAGGCACCTGAAGAATCCTGGAAAAAAAAATGCAAATTACTGATTTTTAAWTTGCCTTAAAAACCTCCCAAACCCMAGGGTCTCCCCAGGAGTTCCACTTGAGTGGAATTGTGAGGGTTTGCTGGCACAAGCTCAGCATATCAACCACTATGAGCTGAGTGTGAAACCCAGGGATGGACAGGAGAGCAGAATTCACCTTCCACAGATTTGGGTTTCATAGATTTAAAAAGGGCTGAGAAGGAGGAAGAGGAGGAGGAGAAGGTGAAGGAGAAGGAGGAGAAAGAGAAGGAGGAGAAGGAGAGGGAGAAGGAGAAGGAGAAGGAGGAGAAAGAGAAGGAGGAGAAGGAGAGGGAGAGGGAGGAGAAGAGAAGGAGAAGGAGGAGAAAAAGGAGAAACAAAAGAAGACGAAGAAGAAGAGGAAGAAGAAGAAGAACAAGAAGAAGAGGAGGAAGAAGAAGAAGAAGACACCTAATCCGGGTGTTCTTGGTGCTATATATTTGTGTGTTGGGGAATGTTTAACTGCTAAAAGGAGGGATGTGGTACCTTGGGAGCTCTGTCCCTGTTCAAACTCCTTTCCCCTCGTTTTGCAGATCTGCCTGAACCGCCGGTGCCAGAACACGAGCATTTTTGGGGTCCATAAATGTGCCACCAAGTGCCACGGCCGCGGGGTAAGCACCCCAGGAAAACATTATTTGACCATCCATCAATAACCACTGGACAAAAAATCACTTTCTTTAATGGCTCTGGGATCTATAATTGCCTGGAATAGATCAGTCAGAGCCACTGCAATACATTTTTATTGTGTGTTTCTATTTGCACCATCCCATCTATGAAATTATTTTTATTTGATGAAGAAATGTTGATCAGGCAGTAATTATCTTGTTCTTAATTGACAGCCTATGATACAAAGGAATCTCATAATCCTCAAAGCATTTTGAAGTCTAACATTCCATCATGAAGAATTCCCATTAACARTCAAAAAATGTGGTTTCTCCATAGACACAAAGAAGTAAAAATTTTTGAATTGAGCATTTGAAGCCTTTGGATTGAGAGGCAAATGAAACAGCATTTCCAAACCCATTAAAATTAAGTAAAACCATATTGATGAGTTTTGTGGCATGAAAGTGGCGCAGGATGAAAAATGTGATGATATCATTTAATAATATCAGTGTTTTGAAACCCAGTTTATATTATGATAATGTTAATTATGCCAAGCTATGCCTTATTAACCTTGATTTGCTGATGAGCTGTTGGTTTCTGTGAAAAGCTGTGGCAGCCACATCATTGGAAGAGCCACAGAAATTCACTGTCCTCTCCTGAGGAAGGATTTTAATTTGCTTTAACTGACTTTATCACCCCGAATTTGCAAAACTGAGCAGTGCTGATGGGGCTGCCTTTTCTCACTGAGCTGGAATGAGCAGAGGCTTRGACTGGCATTTTTATTTCTGTACAAAAGAGAACCTCTGGCGACTCCTCAGTGGCAGAATTGACCTCGTGGAATTGTAAATGGGAATTCCTGCGGTGCTTTAATTTAAAAAATAATGCWTAACAAAGAATATTTTTAATTATCTCGCTGTCTTTGAAAAGTAAATCTTTTTTTTTTTCTTTTTTTAATTTTACATGACTATAGCCAGTCTGAGCTCTGTGAATATTTCAGTGCTCTGCAGACACAGGCAGCACAGGGTTTCTGAAAATCTGCCAGCTGACCTGGCCAGAACATTGCATGCTCAGAATAASCAAACTCCTGAGAACTGATTGGTGTCTTTTTGGATGTCTGGGGTTATCCACTGAAGAATTACAGGATKACARATACATGAAAATTACAGAAATTGAAATCCTAAGGCATTGGGGGGCTGTCAAAGCTTCCCAGCACCCACAGCATCCCAAGAGTCTGGAYAGGAGTTCACAGGCAGATCATGGTGCTGCTGGAAGCAAACATAGAAAAAGATTTAGGAGGAGCTTGATTCTCCTCATTTTATTGGTGCTGGGGTATWGGCTATGGTTTTTGGGATCCTGTCCCCTGTGTTGAGCTGTTCTGTGCTCCTCTGTGTGCAATCAGCAGCCCCCAGAACATCTCCCTCCCTCCCCACCTCTCACTCCTCTCTGCTGCTCCCTGTGTGATCAGAAGCCCCGACCAGCCCGGGCTGCTCTGGATGTTTTTGTTTGAAGCTTTTTGTCTCGTTTTTCAGGTCTGTAACAACAAGAAGAACTGTCACTGTGAGGCTGAGTGGGCGCCCCCGCTGTGTGACAAGCCRGGCTTTGGTGGCAGCGTGGACAGCGGGCCCGTCAGACAGGCAGGTCTGTGRGATTTCAGGCTTCACCCGGTGTATCCATGATAAAAAAAATACAAAGTGGTGTCTTCAGCCATCCTCAGAAAGAGTTATCCCTACACATTGTTCATTTTATAGGATTTGATTATTCCATGCCCGTTTTTCCCAGTGTTGGAATTTCAGTGACCTCAAAGAGATATTTCTGATTCGTGTCCAAGTGCATGACAGGACAAGCAGCCTCCTCACACATACATCCATAAACTAAAACTTTGTGGGCAATGATGTCTGTTTTCATATGAATAACACTCTTCTAAACCAAAATTCATTCTCCTCTCTCCATCTCCAGATGCTGCAGTAAGTTGCAGCATTGAATTCATGACATCATGGTTATTTCCATGACAAAGCTTCTCATTATGATTTCACTACCGAAAGACTTTTTTTTTTTTTTTTAAAGACAGCAAAGAAACCACAGTCAGGCTCTTGGAAGAAGTTAATTCCATGTTTTTTGTTGCAGACAATAAGAGTTTGACCATAGGAGTGCTGATAACCATCCTGTGCCTTCTCTTTGCTGGATCAATCATGTACTTTAAAAGGAAGGCTTTCATGAGGTGGCTGTTTACAAGCAAGAAGACAACAATAGAGAAATTAAGGTATGATCATTTTCCCTAATTATATTCCAACAGGTATTAGGGAAGGGAAGCAGTAAACACAGCAATTCTCATCACTGTGAATGCGTCAGAAAGAGCCAGCCCTGACTAAAATATTCACCAAATAYTAACAGCAATGTTTCCCCTGGGTTAGCTCCATTTCATTGATAGGCAGCAAATAATGGAGCTATTGGTTTGAATATATCCCTCTTTCCTTTTGGGATGAAAAATGAAGCGGCGCTGGAAGCGTTGCCTTTATTTCCATTTGCCTGAAACAGTTTCATTTCATTGTGTGGCCTTTTATCTAAACTCAGTTGAGTGAGCTGAAACTTTCCTATTTGAGGTCATTACTGTTTAAATGTTAGATTCATTAGAACAGTCTCCTGGGTGCTACAAAGCTGCGTTTCCACAGATTGCAGAAGCTAATTTAACAGGCTACTGGTTTCTAAAAAATCAATATTTATTTTTATTCTTGCAGGAGCGCTGGACAATTTTTACTTTCCTTGTTTACTATAACAGGGCAGAAAGTCTTTGCAAAACTCTGTTCTGAAAAGAGGCTCCCATTTAAGGAAATGTTACAAAGCAGAATGTTGTGTTCAACAATCCAATGTTTGCATTGCAGGTCTGTGAGTCCAACRAGACCTCCCAGTTCATCTGAGCCAAATTGTGTTCACAGCACATCGAGCAGGAAAAACCTCATCATGAAACCACAAAATACAACCACACAAAAAGTGAGCCCTTAAATGTTGTTTGTTTTTTTTTTTTGAAAGTGGGGGGGAAAAACCCAACGTATTTTGGATCTCAATTAAGTGATTYTTTATAATACAATTATTATTTGAACTGAGTACTGTGTAGAACTAACTGCAAGTAAAATGGGAGAAAGATGCAGGCTTCTAACCTCATTTTGGATCCCGAGTTTAAGACAGTGGAGATGTCCAGTGCAGAAAAGAAACAGTTTTGTCTCTGAGAGAGAAAAGCAAGGGACTAATACGGATTTTAAAGCAGCAGCAGGCCAAGCTGGATGGGGTTAGGAGCAGCCTGGTTTAGTGGGAGGTGTCCCTGCCCTTCCAACACAACYCTTCTGTGGTTCTGTGCCAGCTGTTGACATTTCTGCCTTTGTTTGGATGGTTTTCACAGAGGGACAGCCCCCGGCGGCCGCTGCCCTATCACATCATCGACATCAGYGACCCCGTGAAGGTGCCACCTTTGAAAACGCCCCAGCGGGTCCTGCCACCCCTTCCCCAGCCACCAAACCACCAGGCTGGGCCTGAGAGACCCCTGCCAGCTCATCCCTCACTGAGGTTCTCCCAGGTAACCACTSATTTTTCTCTATTTAATATTTACTCCATGAGTATCCGGAGAAATGAAGTGTTTTCTTCTCTTTCACGCTGCTCTTTTCCCACAATATTTCCTTTTTGCTTTGTGTGAGTTTACAACTGCAGTGTAGAAAAACTGCTTTRTGGAAACTGGGGCTGTTATCCTTAAATTCAGGATGCTGAGCTCTCCCTTCACCACCCAAAAGACAACAGAACGAACACATCAGAGCCAAACATAGCCTCATCTCTGAATCACTCAGATTAGATCAATTTACACCAGTGCAACCAGTTTTTAATTTGCTTTTTCGTCTTCCCTTTACCATCCTGCCAGTCATTTTCAGGGGAATAAGRAACACTGATTCTTTCCAAAATAAATTTTGTAGGGAATGTGAAGCAGTATTGATTCCTGTTGCTTGTCTTTAGCTCCASTGCTTTCATTGTTCATTTTCTTGCTTTCTCTAACGTTCTGCACAATTCACAGTGGTCAAAGTGAAGATTTGAAGTGCAAGTGCTTTTTTGTTTCTTAAGAAGGATATGGACAGAGAAAAGGCTTTCCAAGGCAAAGTRGCCATTTCTCATTCTGAGGCTGCACCTATAGCTCACTGCACATCACAGCAGCCCAGCATTCCCCTAAAATCCATGTTCCTAAATCYTTGTGCTTCCAATCCCACCCAAAGGGCCAGGTGCAATAGCAKCTCCTCAGTGCTATCATTAGCACAGACTGACAGATCTGAATCTGCCAAAAAGCTTCTCAGCTCAGCAGCTCAAATGAATTGTGACAGTTCCTCCAYCAAGCCAAAAATCACCATTTTCAGTCTCTGCATGGAACACAAGTAGGACAAACAGGAGATCAGCTCCAGGCAGCTGAGAGAACGAGCAAGGACGGATTTTTTCAAAATTATGTCCACAACCTCAACCCTGTCAGAAATAGCTACTTTTTATACCAGAGGGACACAGAAACCACTCTATGGTGAGAAAATCTTTCATTTTGAAGTTAAWTTTTTGACCTCAAAGCTTGGAAGGAGTAAATTAGCTTAGGAATAGTTTTAGAATATATATACATACTACTTCAGATATTGCTTCAGCTCTGTCTTGGAAGTACATCCACTACCAAGTCATCAAGAGGAAGGATTTAAAAAACCCTTGCCACAATCAGGATGTCTCCCAGATGCTCAGTGCTGCAGAGGAACATTCACTATAAAATTTCCTTTCAGTTGCAAGTAAAATAGTTAAAAAACAGAGACTACACAAAAAAAAAAAAATGCCCAACCAATCAACCAAACAAAAAAATCCTCAGCAAATGAGCTGTTGCCAGGTTTAATATTTAATTATCTTTTGACTGAAAAACAGCTTTGGCTTCTTTCAGATGCTCTTGCGAGCACACAGACTTTATTTATGGGCCAGATTCGCAGTCAGTATAAATCAGCCCAGCCCCACGTAAATCAAGGGAACAGAGCAGGTTTATCCTAACCATGGGCTCAGTGCAGGCATTTGGATTTGATCTCTTCCCCTTGGTTTTGTTACTTKCAGCATCCATTTGCTGCCTCTTGACACTCTCATCCTCTTAGTATCAAAATTTATCTGATATTTTACAGCTTATCCTGATTTCAGGAAGTGAAACTTTGTGGTTTTACTTTTTCTTCAGCAAAACTGAGCTCAGCTCAGCTTCTGTTCCTTCCTGGGGATCTCTGTCCTGTGACACCTTAATCTGGCTGTAGACACAGAGATCTTGCAGTTGCTTTTTTAAAAATCAGTGAAAAAATCTGGAGTTCAGGCACCTGAGCATTTGGAGCTGCTCAATATGAGAATTACATTTTTCACGGTACTATTTAAAAAACACTTCCCCAAGTAGAATGCATGCTGCATTTTGCTTCATCTCAGCCACCATTTATTTTCCTTTTTTATCAGAATTCCCTCCCCTTTAATTTTTTTTTTTACCCTTTCTTACCAGCTTGCCACATTACACTTTCTGTCAGGCCACTTGGCTGCTTCCTCCTAAGGGTATTTTAACTCAAGGGTGACATTTTGACAAGCTCTGGGAAAATGAATGAATAAATAAATCAGATGTTGGGCTTGTGTACCCATCAATACCAGTACTTGCTATGAGAATTAAAGAGAGGGGGGGCATTAYATACAACTTTAAAATGTAGTTTATGGCAAATTTGAAATTTCTATATATGAGATTTACTTAAGATCATGTCTTTTCTTCCGTATCAAAATGCCTATGAATAATCAACCTGCATCTCCTTCTTGAAAGAGCAATGAAATTAAAAAAAACAAAGGGATGCTCAAAATAAATAATGAAAAAATTGTGCTTTACTCATGCTCTGACTGCTTGTTTGGATCACATCTTTCAAGGGATCTTTAATCAGATTATGTTTGTAAGCTCTTCTTGTTTCCCTTGACTTTACTAATGACACTTCTGGCAAACTAAAAATAAGGATTAAAATTCCTTACTCCTTATGGCAGTGCAGATAGTAGAAAGATCTGAAGTGAGTTTGGGGATAAATTGGAGTGGTTTTGTGTGCCCTGAGCAAGCTCCTTAATGTGTCCCAGCWCTCCTTAATGAGGAGCACAGACAGACAAGTCCCCTTGTGTGCAGGGACCACACAGGGGAGCCACGGGCTCAGCCTGGCAGCAGATGAATTTCTGTTCTTCATTAATGGAGCCTTTAATGCCCCAGAATGAAAGCACAGCAGCATCCCTGAAAAAAAACCCACCACAGATGCTCCCAATCCAAACCAGACTGGGGCCGTTTAGTTTTGTGGTCATTTGAATTTCCATTTTAAAGTAATGGGGAGCATTCCCTTCTACCTTTCTGTAGAACTGCTTTTACAAAGTTACGCATTCAATCTTTCGTTATGCATTCAAAAACTTTGGTTTTTATCTGCCACCCATTGAGTCCAGTGCAGATGCACCCTCTGTTTCTGGAGTAAGGAATCAAAAGACATAGTCATGAAAATACAGTATTAAACCTTTGTTTCAAAATTTATTGAAACAAAGATTTAATACTGTATTTAATATTTATTGCCTGCTTATTAAAATAAGTAACAGTGTATTTATTTCAATGTATCTGGTTCTAAGTGATTCAAAAGTATCTTCAATTTAGTTTTATATTAGATATCAAGAAGAAATTTTTCTGTGTGAGGGTGGGGAGGGGATGGGATGGAATTCCCAGAGAAGCTGTGGCTGCCCCTGGATCCCTGGAAATGTCCAAGGCCAGGCTGGACATTGGGGCTGGGAGCAGCCTGGGACAGTGGGAGGTGTCCCTGCCATGGCAGGGATGGGATGGGATGGGATGGGATGATGGGATTTAAAGTCCCTCCCAGTCTGTAATTCCGTGTTTCCGTGGATTTCTCTCCATGGTGGCTGTGGAAAGGGTTCATTGTCCATTTTGGAAGCTAACAGGAGCTGCTGTTTCCCACAGGAGCCCCCCAAGCCCAGTCCCCCTCGGAAGCCTCTCCCCGCTGATCCCCTGAGCCGAGCKCGCCACGGCCCCGCCGTGCCTGGACACCCCAAAGCTGTGCCCCTGGGCACCCCTGCCAGGTCAGTCCCATCCAAAACCTGCAGTTACAGATTTCAGCAGCTCAGAAATGGCTCAAGGAGCTGCTGCAGCARCCATCTTCATCATCATTCCATCTCTAATTGCACTGATGATGCCAGTTCTCATTGGGAGTGCAGCAGCTCCACTTCCATTGAATATAAAACTCCATAATGGAAAGTTTGACTGTGAGCACCTGGCTGAACATTTACACAAACTAAACAATAAATAATAGATTTACTCCTCAGCTCCCCCCTGGAATTAGGCTGAGAACTGAATGCTCTTCAAACCAACCACCAATAAAAGCAATTTTCTGTTCACACATTTCACCAGTAAACATTGATTTACATAATCTTGAAATAATACCCCAAACATTCAAGAAGAACACAAATTGTACACTTCAAAAAATATAAAGCATGATTTGGGAAAAAAACTATCAGGAAGTCGGATAACTCCACCCAATGTTAATGAGTTTAGTCAATGATGTTTTCTTACCCAAAATTCTTCAGTTTCCTGTGGATAAAGTGAGCTCCAAGGAAAAGAAAAGTGGTGTTTTAAGCTACAAGAATTCTACCAGTGAGGCATTTAAATGCTCAGAAACATCATAAATGGAATCAATAGAGTCTCCCAATATTTCTGGCAAAAATACCCCAAAAAGAAACTGATTAAACCCCTGTTTGTCCATTCTAGTCAGATATCCTGACAGCAATAACATTTCAAGCGGACTCCTGACAACTTATGAAATTCTGTGACATAATTAGCATTTTTGATCAGGTACAAAATTGATGAGCACCCAAAGAAATKGAGAGATTAAGTAACAATTTGCTCTTTTCTTTCTTTCCAACAGGCCTGCTCCCAAACATCCACCCCGGGTATCCAGGTCCAGCAACGCTACGGATGTGAAATGAGKAGAAAAACCTGACACCTTTGTTTTAAAAAGTGAAGACAGAAGTTTGCACTATCTTTCAACTCCAGCTGGAGTTCATTTCTATGACAATACTTAGAATTTTTAATGTTTAAAACAGCGTTATTTTTAAGAATTCTGAGCTACTGCCTCTGGTGCTGTGCTGTGCTATGGTGCTCTGTATACTTGCTCAGGTACTTGTAAATTATTAATTTATGTTGAATATTTATTACAGTGCAGTGCACTGTAGTAGATATTTTTACCATAGCTGAGTTTTCCTAAAAAGGAAGCCTTTTTTTTTGTAATATTTCACTGAACTTGAATAATTCTGCTCTATTGGTCCTAGGTAGGTTTCTTAGTTTTGATCTATTCTTTAAAGAGTGCTGATACAGATCAATCAAATACATAAACAACTCCATCTCAGTGGTTCACAAGCAACTTTTGAATAAACATGGCAGGGTAAAARGACAAAAACTCCTCTGGAACTTGGTGAAATGCCCGATATCTGCACACAATGTGTTTAACCAAAGGATCACTCTGTGTTTGTAGCTGTACTGTAATCCCAGTTTTCACGTTACTGTTTGAAATCTTCCAGAAATCTCTGTGCTGAGAGGATCTATCCACCTGGGAGGAGTCCTCTCGCTGGAGAAGTACTGTAAATCACAAAACTGTTTTGTTTTTGACCTCATTTGCCTCAAACACAGCCTGGTTGGGACATATCAGTGCAGATATCAGACCTCCCTGTGCCACCTCCTTTTTGGTGCTTTTTTAATTAAATTCAGCCATCTCACTGCTGTCCTGATYAGACTGGCAGTACCTTACACCCAGGGCTGGGGGGAAAGCCAAGAATTACATTTTAAGAATCCACTTTTGTATTATTCCCTTCGCCTCACCGCTCTGCTTATCAAACCTGTATTTTGCATATTTACTACTGTTTTGTATTTAACTCCTCCGGGTCTCTTCATTCCCAAATCAAAATGTGTATTTTAAATACATAGACTTGGATTATCCCCCCCCAAAAAAAAAATAAAAAAAAAAAGGTCATCTCTGCTATGTGATTACACCTGATCTCTTCTGTGCCTTCTCAGCAGCACTGCTGATCACAGTTGTTTCACCTGTGAAAAATACAATTTCTGAATATCAGCTGAATCAGAGGAAAAAGGGGCTATCACCTTTAATGGGATGGTTTCCTCACTGCTTGTGGGGTTTTGTTTCCTTAAGCAAAAATAAAAGCATTGATAGAAACTTGCACCTCGCTTCAGGAAGTGTAATTGTATTTCATTTTCCCRGTTATTCCCTGTTGTAGCAGCTCAACCCTCATGTTTATTGATAAACTGAACAAACAGAAATAAASCCCAGCTTAGTTTGGTGCTGAATAGCAAAGGAAATGCTTCATAAAAATATTTCAATTCTKAAAGCACCTCCAATGGCAACAGCAGGGTTTTATGTGTGGAGAATCACAAGAGAAGGATGCAAACATCCCAAACAATGCTTTTTATGTGCGTGATTTMAAAAWTTTTAAAAWRTATTTTCCATATATTTTATATTAAAAACATAATTATTTTTTATATCTAAAGTAGAGGGGTATCTCCATTTGGAGCAGCCACAGGAACTCAGTTTGCTTGTTGGAACTTCCCCATTTTATCAGAATTCTTCTGCAAACTGCTGAAAACCATAAGATGTGAGCAGTGAAAGAAGAAGGTGACATTAAACGAGTAAAAATTGTTTGTTACCTGCATCAGATCTGAATTTATCAGGAGCAGCTTAGGACAGACCTAGCACATGTATAAACTTAAATGTGACCCACCTGGGCAGGTTTAAAAGTATAAAAAACAGAAATGTCCCCACCCAGTTGTGTCCCTGTCACTGCAAGCAGCCACCTCACCACACCGCGTGTCAAATTTATTAATAAATATATTAACAAATTTATTAACAAATTTATTAACAAATTTATTATTCCCACTAAAACCAGCAGCTGGAGCACAATTATCCAGTGACGTGGAATTTAGTCCTACACTTAAGAGGAATATATTGTCTACTAGAGTTACTATCTAAAACATGGCAAAACCTTGAGATTTCTAGATATCTGGGTAAAAAAATCCTAATTCTCTGTCAGAAATAAAGGTAACAAAACAGCAATTCTGTAAAAAATGAGGACAATAATTTGACACCAAAAGAAGTTCTTACTGGACAGTACAGGCTGATTTTTTTCATACCAAAATGTGGGTGCAATATGTGTAACAGTCACATAATCTAGAACCCTTCCAGCCAGAAAAATGCACATTATATATAATTTTTAATATTATATATATATATATGGTTTTACCTATAAATATAAAAAATCTATTCATATTATATACATTTATATAATAGATGATATGCAATATTACTTTATATTTCTATCTTTTATAATTATAAATAAATCTATAAAATAAAAATATAGACATATAAAATATATATAAATATATAAAAATATATAAATATATTGATACATAGATAGATATATAGATATATAAATGTATAGATATAGATATAGAAATATATAAATGTATGGATATACATATATAAAAACATAAATATATAGAAGTATAAAAATATATAAATATAAAAATATGTATAAGTATATAAATAAATATATAAATATATAAATTAAATCAGATGCAAAATTCTACAGGCAGAAAAGGACCTGTAACTTAGGGGGTGGGATGGGTCAACAAACAACATGTGACCACAAGGGATGACACCAAAAGATGCATSAAATCCTTCTTTTATTTTGGAGAATTCTATCAGTAGTGGCTGCCTGTGAGGTGTTTCCACATCTAATTAGTGGCTCTGTGATTAGAGATGCAGATGGCATGGCAAATTCCACCGTGGAAAGCAGGTGAGTGGTTTTACATCTGTAAGGGCAGCGTAAGGAGATAAATTACAGGGGATGTRAAACCCACCGTGGGCTCCTGGCACGAACAACACAAATTCCTCCACCTCTTTCCCTTCTAAATCACCTCTGATAATTAAGTTACATCAACCTTTAAATCCTCAGTATTTTATGGTGCTCGAGTTGTCTTGGAGGGAGGGATTTTAATGCTGATTTTTCCTTTCTTTCTTCTCCCACACCCATTTTGCAGCCTTTGGAATGCTGGAACATTCCCATTCCAGAGGCAAAGCAGGAGCAGAGCATGCTGTCCCTAAAGCAATGCTGCCTTTATGCTAATCAATTGAACAGTAAGCACAAAACACCAAAGAAAATGAATAAATAGGCAGTAAACAAAGAGAAAATTGCATATTTRCCATCTTTCTCCCCATCAAATCCCTCGGGGTTAGTATTCCTAGATTGTTTGTAAAAGCTAGCAATTATCAGGGTAGCAAGATTTCTTTTAATTTCATGGAATATTTTAAAAGCCCTTTCAAAAGCACAGAGAAGAAAGAGATACAGAGCTTTTCCCTTTGTTTCAATTCTGATTCCTTCTGATCGTTTGAGTATGCAATATTCTCTTTTATTAACTCCCAATCAAATAACAGCAGGTTCCAATTTAACTATAAATTACCATGTAACAGTAAACAAATTCATTCTTTATCTTACAAGCACTCTGCCAAGCATCATTTTCTGTACTCAGTGGTGCTGAAATTCATTCTGCACTGAGCCCATCCTTCCACGTAATGAGACCACACATGAACGTGCCCTATAAATTATGGGCAGCTGCCCTTTTCACACAATACTTACAGGAGAAATTAAAAACCTAGAGCATATTGAACATTTGGGACTCYTGGAATTCTGTTAATTTGGGAATTTAATATCCATCATAATCATCACCATCGTGAGAAAAGATACTTTTCCATCACCCTCTTATTTTTTAAACAATGTGTGTCTCTGTAGAGGTGAACAATAATTTTTTTTATGGTTTACTTCATGTCTTAATTCTTACATGTCTAAATTTATGGCTTTTAATGTATTTATGAACAATTGGGGAAGGGTCTGGAACCCCAGGAGTGACTGAAGGAGTTGGGAAAGGGGTTCAGCCTGGAGCAAAAAAAAAAAAACAATTTGAGCAAACAATGTCTCCCACTGTTGGAGGTCTGGGTACCTCCACAGACTGAAAAAAAAAATCACCCTAAATCCCATTTGAAAGGTGGAATCTCCATCCTACACCCATCTAATCCAGGCTGCTGCTGCCTGGAATTAAACTATCAAGTAAGGTTTTAACACAAAATAAAGTACCAAAGTGCTTGAATGCTCCTGCTGCTSCTCCCAGCCCACACAAGGATGAAAAAAAGAGATGTTCACTAGTTCAAAAACCATTAGTTTGGTTTTAGCACTAAGCAAAGCAGTAAGTAAAGCCCAGGAACTTGGAAACTGCAATAAGAAGATGGTTTGGGAGGATTTTTAGGCAGTCTGCACAAGACATACATATTTATATTAAAATATGGGTCAGGGACAGCTGAGAAGATTAATCAAACTCCTTGTTTATCACGAGCATAATTTTGAAGTGTGTTAGGAATGTATGAAAAATAAATTCATTCAATGAATACATTCAACTCGTAGAATTCCTTTCCTTCAAAATGTGGTTTGGGCACATTTTGAACTGCCCTTTGCTTTCCAGTTACCTTCAAACTCTTACCTTTAATTCCTAACCGAAATTAAACCAAAATCACCACTCTGAAGACAGAAAATTGTCTGGATTAGAGACAGCAGGGAGAATTTCTAGAATTCCGACATTTTTAGGGATTCAGTAAGACATAACAAATGACAAGGCAATTGCTTTAATATGATTTCTATATTTTCAACCTCCTGGAGTTGGAATTTCCAGGGTCAGGCAGGGCTGTCCTTCCCCACAGCCAGAGGGAAAAAATGGCCAAGTTTGGGGGTCTCTGTTTAACACTGTTTGCCCCTAAGTAAAAACATTTCCTACTCAGTTCCCCTTGAGAAACTCTGTACAGCCTTGGCCTTTCCACATCCAGCAGATCCTTTCTTCATGTATTCCCTTTTTATCACTTCTGGGTTGTTTTYCTGCCATTCCTTCCTTCATTTTATCATCTCCCCACTGTGCTCTCGTGTCTTTTTGACAGACTTGTGGCTCCCCCAGCCAATTTTACCTAAATCCTCGATGAATGAGCTCCTTTTCCCCTCTTTTTTCCCTGTTTTTGAGCATTCTCTGTTTTCCCAAGGCTCACCAGACCATTTTAATTTTTTTTGGCCATTCAGGCCAATCCCACACCTAAACATATTTACAGAACATCATTTTATACAAACCTCTCTAGGGAATCTCTTCTTTTTTTTTTTTTTTTTTTTTTTTTTTTTTTTTTTTTTTTTTTTTTTTTTTTTTTTTTTTTTTTTTTTTTTTCCCTCTCTTTCGTGTCTGGTTTCTGTGATGAAGCTTTGCCATCTCAGACGAACACCATAAATCTCCAGGAGCAGCACCATAAATAACAGGAGAGATAGTTAAATGGATTGATTGGAACAGATGGATTACACTGTCAGGATGTTCCCAGTTCAGGTTTCTCTTCTCCTACTTTGACTTCTCTCCCCTGTTGAAATACTCTGAGATTTTCCTCATTTTGTGAAATCCCTGAGCACCACCTCAGCGTTATTTCCATCCCATTACTGAAATTTCTCAGGGCTGTAACAAATCCTGGTTTCTCCAACAGGACACCTGGTTACTGCTGGAATTTAACCTTATTCCCTTCTCATTTTTCCACTTCGATGGTGACAATTTCCTAAAAACTACAATCACAAAACCAGTGCTTCTCCCAGCAGCAAATTCTAATCAGAGATGCTTTAAATTATTTTGTGTGGGGGCAAGGTCTTCTTGAGGGCTCAATTAGTGTGAGACTGATCCAAATATTCATTTTCCTCCTCTGACTACAGCTACAAATACTTCACCCAAAAAAATAAGGACCAGCTTTTCCACAGGAGTCCACGACACAGCCAGAGTGGAAATCAAAGTCACAACAATCTCTATTCCAATACAATCACTAGCATGTCAGAATAAATACAGATGTAAAATTAAATACAAATATAAAATTAATTTGGCAATTTTATTTGTGGTGAGCAGAGCTCATCTCAGACACCAAACAACTTGTGTCCCTTTCTTACAGCACGTGCCTACTCCAAGCACTGTGGACATAAAAACCATAAAAATGGGGTTTTTTATATAAAAAAAAAAACAAACATAAAAACCTCATGGCTGCAAGAGAAGGGGTTGAATTTGGTCATTTTTCCATTGATATTCACGTCCAGCAGCAGCCCTTGGTCAGCCACAGAATAACAAGAAAATGAACAAAATTTTAAAGAAGAAAGCTGATTTCCCAGTGCAACACAGCTCTTGGAGAGGGTCTATCCTGAATTGTGCCCTTGCTCTTCAAAGCCTTTTGTCTTTCGAGGAACAAAAACCATTTCTGCCCTTTACACTCTGCAAACAGCATGAGAAAAGGCAAGAGAAAAGAACAAGAATTTTTCCAGACTTCACCTCTCAGGATGTGTTTCCCTCCAGCAATGCCTCCCAGAGAGCTGCAAGTCCCACAAAATAACTTTTCTTTTTCTCTGAAAGCCTCAAACCATAAGCAYGGGCAGCATGTTGGGCTGTACAGCACTACACATGCAGTGAAAAATAAAAATTATGGAATTGCAAGCACCTTAGCCATGGAATTCCTGGAGTAACAAATCTCCAGCAGCACTGATTTATTGAGACAGAAGTTCTGGATCCTCCTGATGCTGGGGCAGTAAAACCCAGTCAATAATGAGGGTAATTCTGCTCCATCCTGCTCCTCCCAGCTGAGTCTTTGCTACCAAACYTYCATTCCCTGCTTCTCATCCTCCTTYCTCCGAGGAGAATTTCTSCCTCAGCCCAGAATTGATTCCCCATATTCTCAGGTTAATGTTGGGAACAGAGGGGTGGCAGCTCAGGGACACAGAATCCCAAAAAGGCAGCGCTGGGAWGGGGGGATTTGTGAGGGGAGAGGAAAAACCACCCCCAGCTCTATAAAATAAATGCAAGACTCAATTTTATCTCACGGATTTTAAGTGATACCCATACTATTATTACACATTATCCTGACCATCTTTAAGAAAATCAAGAAAACTTCAGTTTATCCAGCACCTACCCAGCCTTCTCTGGCCCCTCACACTCCTGCAGGAACCTCCATCAAACTGATTTTTTTTTTTTTTTTAATCTCAGCTTGTTTTGCAGGTCATCAGTTTAATTTCTCAGCACTTCAGGTGCTCCCCTCTTCCCAATTAGGATRACTTTATCTCCATCAACTCTTATCTCTGAATCTTCAGCCTCTCATTTCACCACCCAGCTTGATCAGAGCTCTCCAGCTCGTTATCAGCTGCAGCAGTGTTGATTTAATTACACCACCCATTTGCTGATATTTATTTGGTGCATTTATTTATTTATTATTAAATATCTCCAATTTTATTTGGACACAGGCTCCTGTCTGCTGTGAAAGCAAACCAAGGTGATCCTGCCTATCTCCTGTTTCATGGAAACCTGCAAATAAAATGAAATATTGTACTTTGATTAAAAATGAGGATGATCAGCAAGGAAGGCTGCTTATCAAACCCTGTATCAACTCCTAATTTTCTGACACCTTGTTCCCTGTTAAGGAAAGGTAAAGAGATCTAATTACAAAATCACTCCAATGGAAGCTTCACTGCCCTAAAGATGTAGAGGTTATTCCAGTTATTGCTGTGATATTAGTAAGGCCTGACCCTCTATTTTTCAGCCATTTACCCAATTCTYCCCTTTTCTGATCCCCTGCCATTGCCATCATTCTTTTGGGTAAATGAGTTTCCATTAAGAAGCYGCCCTCCTTTGCCCAGAGGAGTCAGGAATGTGTCAGTGCAGGATTAACATGAGAATAAAAATTATCCTGCTCACATTTGGGACAATGCTGCCCTCCCTGCAAAATGCAGAGATGAATCACTTTCAGAGCCATCAATATGAGAATTTTGTAATTAATAAGTAAAAGAAAATAAAAATACTGGGAAAATAGGATATTCTAGCAATACAGTTAAACAAAGAGCTCATCAGATTATTCTTTCACTTTTTTTCTTAAATGGTTAAAATATCAGCTCTTTGTGCCCATTTTCAGCTGGGATCCTCTGCCACCACAGCAACTGTTACACAATATTACATTTTACATATTTCATATACAGTTATATGCATAGATACCACAAAATCCCAGAGTGGTTTGGGTTGGAAAGAACCTTAAAGATCATCCAGTTCCAACCCCCTGCCATGGATAGGACACTTCCCACCAGCTTCTTAAAATGTATGAATGCAGGACTTGGAGAGACCTGCCAGGGCACTGAGTCCAGCYTCCTGCTGTTGTAACCAACCATATTATTTTATGCAAAAAAAAATTCAAAAATTTAGCACAGAGAGTCCTCAGTGTAAYGAGAATTTTGCCCCTGCTAGCTGGGGAGATACTCAAAAAATCTCCCTGTGCTGATGTAGAAAACCCRTTTGTACTGAGGCAGTTCTCTTTTTTTTGGTTCTTTGCATTACAGTCAGACCCAAATCTGAGAGTGATTAATTATCTGTATTTATCTCTCAGAGGTTACAATTAGCAAAACTGTAGGAGTATCTCAATTAATGAGTCTTCAATGCAATGCTTGGCCAAATACCATTCAATCACATCAGAACCAGGTTCCAGCTATGTTTATTTTTTTCACTTCTAAATGAGAAATCATTTGTATTTCTCACAGTGCTTTCCCAAATACTGGGATGGATTTTATCCCACCAGCAAGCAGAACAGCCACCAGAGAAATGTCAGGGACACTGCTTAAACTCATATTAAAACTTTCTTGTCTTGGATATAGAAAAGAAAAATGTATTCAAAACACAACATTTTACTGAGATAACAATTCTATACCACATCATTACTAAATGTGCAATAGAAATATGAATGATAAAATGAAATTAAATTAAATGAATGTAAATGAAGCAAATTCAGCTGAAAGCAGGGTTTCAAACCCTGGCTCCTTGGTTGCAAACYTGTCCTTTGATAGAGATGAAAACATGCCAAAAAACTTGTTTTTTTCCAAGCAAAGACCACAATCATAACGTCAATTTGTCAAGAAATGAAAGAGAAATCTCGCAAAATTTGAGACTGTACAGATATAAGGAAATGTTCACCAAAGAGTGACCCCACCAATTCCTGGGATTACATTCAGCAGCCCAAGAATGATGGACAGGCCATGAACAAAGCAGGACACACCATTCCCTGCTGCACAATTTATCAGATTTCCAGGCAGGACAGCACGGCTACACATGGGGCTTCAAAGTGCCCAGTGAAACCAGCACTGGATACCAAAATACTGGGAAAATCCACAGAAGGCAGTGGGCAGACACGTGGATGCTCCAAGGGAAGAGCTGCCGGGGTTGTGTGGCCATCCCGGCAAATAGGATAAAATTCCAGTGAAAAAATTCCAGTGCCAACATTCCAGTGACAAAATTCCAATACCAGCATCCCAATACTGAAATTCCAATATAAACATTTCAATACCAACATTCCAATACCAACATTCCAGTGCCAAAATTCCAGGGCCAAAATTCCAATACAAACATTCCTCTGCCAACATTCAAGTACCAAAATTCCAATGCCAGCATTCCAATACCAACATTCCAATGCCAGAATTCCACTGCCAACATTCCAGTGACAAAATTCCAATATCAACATTCCAATACCAGCATTCCAATACTGAAATTCCAATACTAACATTCCAATACCAACATTTAAGTACCAAAATTCCAATGCCAGCATTCCAATGCCAAAATTCCAATACCAACATTCCAGTGACAAAATTCCAGTGCCAAAATTCCTATGCCAACATTCAAGTACCAAAGTTCCAATGCCAGCATTCCAATGCCAAAATTCCAGTACCAACATTCCAATGCCAGAATTCAAGTACCCAAAATTCCAATACCAAAAATTCCAATACCATCATTCCAATGCCAACATTCCAATGCCAAAATTCCAATGCCAACATTCTGGTGCCAAAATTCAAGTACCCAAAACTCCAATGCCAAAATTCCCATACCAACATTCCAATGCCAAAATTCCAATACCAAAATTCCAATGCCAAAATTTCACTACCAAAGTTCGAACGCCAAAAACCCGGTACCAACATTCCAATATCAACATTCCAATATCAACATTCCAATGGCAAAATTCCAGTACGAAATTCCAAGCTCCAGTTAGGAGAAACAACTTCTGAGGATGGCCAGAGCCTGGGGAAGAAAAAGCCAAGAGAGTTAACAAAACTCTTCAGCAGGAATTTGGGTGTTCAGCACAGGCTAGAACAATTTTAATTGGAGGCCAASAACAATTTTAATTTTATCACCTCTCCTCCATCTGAGCTCGGGATTGCCAACCCTCGGGGCTGAATCAGTGCCAAACAATGCAGCCATCAGCACACAGGGGTTTTTATGGGTTTTTAGCTCCAGAGAAAACGCTGCTGAATCCCAAAAGAACCCTTTGAGCTGAAGTTCTGTGACTCCTGGGCTAAACCCCCAGGATGGAAGTTGGTAACAGCCTAGAAATTAAAGGTGTAATTACCCACTGCAGAACCTGGGACTGAAGTGTCATTATTTGGATGATAATTTCTGCTCTGCAGAAAATTCCTGAAATTCTGTAGAGGAAAATCTGCCTGATGCAGATTGATTTAATTCAGAGCTGCTCTTCCTTCAGCTTTGTGCTTTTACCCAGGATTACTGCACACCCAGCACACCGAACTCACCTGCCAGAGCAGCTGAACTGCAGCTCTTTAATCCCTCRGTGAAAGGGATTTAAAACCTGACCTACAACAAACAGAAGCTGCCATTTGACTGCATTTTRGGTTTTCAGTGAAAATGGCATAATTCCCCTCGCAGGCTCCGAGGGAAGATCGTCAGTAGGACGCAGAGCAGAGTGAACAGTGAGGAACAGAGATCTTTGCTTTTGAACACAGAGAAATRGGTTTTCTTCCCCAAATGCACATGAAGGGGAGAGGTCTGACCCAGGAAAGTGCCTGCTGATTGCCTGGGGAAGTCTGAAAGAGTTTGGCTCAGGACAGACACGTTTAAATCAAGGTAATGATTCCGTTTGATTTCCCTCTTTGCAAATCTAAGAATAACTGTGTGGATTAGTGAAGGAAAAAATATCATTTTTGGTTAGAGCCAAGTCCCTCCAGACCCTCAGGACATAAAGAACACTCAGAGCARAAGTCTCCTCTCTTTAAATTCGTTTGTGTGGTATGTGGTCTCTCTATATCACAATAAATGCAAAATCAATTCTCTCTATTCCTGTCTTTTCCACTTTCTTTATTCCCTTCCTTTTTGCCTCGATATGGAGACCTGCAGAGAAAGTTTTAGATAAAACTTGCAAACACAACAGCTAAGCCTGATCTAAAAGAAGATACAGCGATAATTGAATTTTGGAGGCACAATAGCATCTCACTGATGGCATTTCAACRTTGTAACAGCAATTATAATGTAAATGAAATTTACAGAACATTGTGTAGCACGATTATTAAAACATTTAAACACCATAATAAAGCTATTTAACACTTCTAAATCTGTTCTTTCAGACCAGGACATTTTCTTACCCTCCTTGAATTGTTTTTTTTAAAAAAGCCTCTACATTATAACAGCTGATGGAATTGTTCTCCATTCATTTCTTCTCCTRTAGAAAGCAAAGCACAAAGCATTTTTTTCCCAAAAAATAGTTGGAYACATTCACTTTATTTACACAGCATTAAGTCACTGCTGTGGATGATTAATCTTCGTGTTTAATAATACAATGCTCTGATATTTAGTTTTGCTTTSCTTACTCTGACAACAGAACCCCGATTCTCAGTTTGCTGTTTCATGTGACAGATTATTCAAAGTTCTGTAAGATCTGAGATCATTATTATGATCAAATATTTCAGATATGGYCTCAGAAATGCTTCCAGAGCCTGTCTTAAAAATACCTTTTAGRGGAAACAAAACAGGATCAAATTAGGTATTTGTATCCTTTTAGCTGTCAGTTATTTTTAACTTCTTTTTACTAAAAAAAAAAAAAAACCCAAACCCAGATCTTATGTTTGGATTTTACATTTTTATGGTTCTTTGTATTTATCAACCAAGGAAATATTTTTTCAGGTAAATACCCAGCACTGGAATGGCTCCAGGATCGTGTGGGGAGGCCCCAAACAGCCACACCACGGATGGAGAGGGGAAACAAGGACAAGGAAGGCTCAAAAAAAAAATGAGCTGCAAAACCAAAATACAGAGAACAAACCTAGAGGCAAGGGCAAAACAAAAGATAAGAACAGAACAACTGAGCACAGCTGCTGCAAAAAATTACTTGCAAGGAGGATGAAAAGGAAAGGGGATACAGGAGGGAGAAAAAGGAAGGGAAGGAGAATAAATCACTCCAACTTGTGTCAAGTTGAAGGTTTAGGTTTCACTGTGCTATTTCCCTGGAAAAGTTTGCATTTCCACTGCAAATGATTGATCAGAAAGAGGGAGCAGGGCAAAATCCCAACCTGAAAATGGGGCTGTAAATGACAATAACAGAGAGATTGTGGAAAAATAAATACAGCGATGGAGAAGAGGAAGAAAAGGTGATGGAGAGATTCTTCTCCTGGATGTGCAGTAAAAGGAGGGTGGAAATCACCTTGGGTGATGGGAAATTCTGATTTGCTGTAAGGAAACAATTGATTTTACCATGAAGGGGCAAAAAAAATGAACTGGAAAATAGAGAAGCTGTGTAAAGCTTCAAAATTCAGCTGAGCACTTCTTCTAACAAGAAGTGAATCTTTTAGCAGGAGAAATTAAAAATATTTTTCCCGTGGAAGTCTCAATAGTTTGGTGTAATTTCCAGCAAGAAGTGAATCTTTTAGCCAGAGAGATTAAAAATGTTTTTCCCTTGGGAATCTCCATAGTTTGGTGTAATTTCTAGCAAGAAGTGAATCTTTTAGCAGGAGAATTTAAAAATATTTTTCCCTTGGAAATATCCATAATTTGGTGTAATTTCTAACAAGAAGTGAATCTTTTAGCAGAGGAGAATAAAAATGTTTTTCCCTTGGAAATATCCACAGTTTGGTGTAATTTCTAACAAGAAGTGAATCTTTTAGCAGGAGAATTTAAAAATATTTTTCACTTGGAAATCTCCATAGTTGGGTGTAATTTCTAACAAGAAGTCAATCTTTTAGCAGGAGAGATTAAAAATGTTTTTCCTTTGGTTTCACACAAGAGATCTGACCTTTGGCAGGAAATGTGATGATGAGATGAAAACAATGAAGCTGAAGGGAAGGTGAAGGTCACCTTTTTGTCTTTGGAAATAAACTCTTGGTGTATGATCTGAGCTGCAGGGTGCTMACACCTTTATTTCCAGAGTGGAAGGCAGTGAATAAATGATGAGTCCATTGGTGGAGACATTCACCAATTAACCAGCAGCAGCTGTTTGTCTCCTTTTCTTAGGGTACAATTGATTAAAATTGCATGCTTCATTTCAGCAGAATTCTCTTGAACGTCACCAAAGGGGGAGAGAAAACTTCTCTGATTTATGGAAGGTTTTTGCAGCCGAATACAAATTAGCAACTTAGTCTGCTCTGTTGTTTACAGCGTGCAGGCATGATTTAACAGAGCAGAGTTAAAATATTTGGGGTGTCAATCAGACAGAACTAAAAAAAAAAAAACCAGTTGGTGCAAGGAGTTATTTCAGGATTAAGTAATCTTTCCTTTTTTACTTATTTCACGTGTGTGCTCATACACAGATACACCGAGGAGATTTCATATGAGAAAAGTTACTCAAGAAATTTCTGCTTTGTGCTGGTGCGAAATAGAAAAGCCCAAGTGCAGTTTAAAAGTGTCCAAAGAGGAATCAAAACCCTGTGACTGAGAACTGCAGTGATGAAGAGCACAGCAGAAATAAGGTGTGCCTTGGAACAGGGGTAATTAATCTCTGTAATAATTTACCTCCCACTGCAGTGGATCCTCCACTGTTGTTCCACTTCAGCCATGAGGAAGAATTTGGAAAGGAAATTCTGGTTTAGGTTATGGCACAGATGAGATGCTGYCTGGGTAAATGTCCAGTAATACTTCTCAGCTAAAAAAAAATCATTTTAACCAAGCTCTGATTCCTTGAGAAGCTGAAGCTTTGTAACAAATGCATGAAGAAATAAATCTCAGCTTTGCAAGCTCTGCTTCAAAACAAATGGATCTATTTAAGTTTTCTTTATTGCATCTCAGTCTCAAATATTCCATCCARCTCCATCAGTTTAAAGCATCTATAAAAACATATATTCACATTTTAGGAGAGCTCTCCTTCACTGTGGGAAAAAAAAAACCTGCAATTCCAACTTGGAAACCAAATGAAAAAGGTTCCTGAATTCCTGAAGCCATTGTAGGTGTTATCTAAAAATCTGCAAAATCAGAACTCCTGACAAACTTGAGGATGCATTGCTGGTTCCAAGAAGATGTGACTCAAGCCTAAAAATGTCTGTTGGGGAAAAAAAAGGCATTTATTATTTTCATTGTTAATATTTTTAAATGGTGAACATCCCCCCGACAGAAGTTACTCTGAGTGTTAAAAAATCTCTTCCTATAGTTGGTCTCATCCTTCCAAAAGCCATTTTAAACAACTTTAGAAGTTGTTAAAAACATATTCTAGGCAAAATATTCACTGACCAATGGCTCAGACACATGAGAAAAATGCAAATATATTCTCAATAAAAAATTCTAAGAACACGCATGTCTGGGTTTCCATTGATAGAAACTTTCCTGAGATCATAATTAAATTCTTCCTAAATCCAGAAGGCCTGAGATAATCCACATAAAAGTACACAGATGCTCCTCCACCTGCTTACCTTGAACAACCAGCACTGGGCTGAGGAAAAAAAGGCTTTAAAAATCATTGAGGAAAAAAAAATGAAATCAAGTATTATTATAGTCATAATTTTAAAAAAAATTATGTCACGGAGCACTCTAGAGAGTTTTATAACCATAATTTAATCTACAGAATAACTTTAGACCATGTTAGTTAACCTGAGCATTAAAGTAAAATTATACATTTTCCCTCACGTCTGCTCAGAAAAAGCATTTCTTAAATATTTTTAAAAATTTAAACCTATATAAGAAGGCCTTAATTAATGATTTCATTATGATTGAAAATCTGTGCTATTTCCAGTAGGGAGCACAGGGATAACTGGATTATAAATGATGGATCCGTGTCCATAGGACACTCTTGGCTCACAACCTGTAGCACTTCCCTGAAAAGAAAATAAAATTTAAATTGTTCCTCCAAATCCCCCAACCATTTCATCCCCCAGCAAGAGATCAGAGATGTCCCTGTAATTTTTCCCAAACATTTGCTTTATCCCTCAAAAGAAAACATCCTTAGGTTGTGTGTGGCTGCTCCATCTGTCAGAGCTGGGCAAAACCAAAATATTCCAGCCTCCCTTGGAACACCAGGATTGTTTGYAATGGAATCAATGGAGAGAAGAATTTCTGTGCCACCATCACTGCTTTGCCAGTTGGAACAGAGATTTTCTGTTTTTTCTCATGTCCCCAACCAGAGAGATTTCAAATTGGCCCGCACAGGAAAAATCTCATTTGTAACATCCTTAATGAGCTGTGAATTGGGGGTTCTCATAGGAAAAATGGCATTTGGAGACAAGAAAAGCCATTTTCACAATAAAAACCTCATCTGAACCATRTGGGTAAGGGAATATCTGAATTTTAGACACCTTTGGAAAACCAACGTGTTTTTATTTGCACGTCACTTACAAATTTGAACAGTAAAATACTTCTAATACTCTATCAAAAATGAACAGGTTTTAACTCAAAGTGAATACTACTGAAATATTTACAATAATTCTGAAGTTCAGCATGGTATTTCTGCTATTAAAAAAAAATACTCGTTTAAAAGCATTGCATTTATTACAATTTATTGTAACTTTTCAATGCTTTTGAATGCTGGGTATAATCAAAGGGGGATTTAGGGAGTAGAAAGAAGTGGATAAATCCCAAGGAATGCTGGCACTAAAACAGTCTAATCCTGCCACCTAGTGATAACCTTCCCAAGAAATATTACTGCATTTCCCTGGAAAATGCTTTTTTCTGCAGGAGAACAACGGAAGTTTTGAGCCTTKATAACCAAACTCTGAATTTGAAACMCCWCTTCSTGTTTAATTCAAAGGAAAGGGAAACAGGAATTATTTGGGACAGTACCTAAAAAGTGAATTATTTAAGCACATAGGAAGTGTAGGTTTGTACAAGTTATCCTGGAGTTGTCAAGAGCTTCTTGGGGAGAAAAAATCTGATTTAATTTTGTAATTTACTTTGGAAATATAAATTTTAAGCGAATTTTCAGCATTTCAATCACTACCAGATTTAGAATTTTTTTTAATCACTTTATTTATTATTGTAAGAGATCTCAGGTTTTATTCCCATGATCATAAAGCCCTTCCTAACACATTACTAAAGGTTCTARGGCTGCAGTTTGCTTTAGCACTACAAAAGGAAAATCAAAGTTTTCTTTCTGGCACCTTTCAAAGTTAAGGTGAAATAAAAGGTGGAATTGTCTGAGAAGAAACAATGAGAATGAGGAAAAAGATAATAAAGAAGGTATTTTTCTTAATCAACATGTACAATTATTTYTGCTTTCTTTCAGAGGTGAACAGAAATTTAAGGTCAAGGGATCACTCRTTATCTAACATTTATTCTTCTGCTTGTAGCTGAAAACTGTAACAAAGTTTGACCCCACACAAAGGGCTACTCTACTTTGAGAAAATAAACTGCATTTCCGTAATTTTTTTTAACACACACCTCACAGATGCAACAGAAACATTTTCAAAGAGAAAATCTGGCTTGATTCCTATCAATGGCAAAACTCCTGGTAAATTCAAAGGCCACACATTTAATTCTGTACTTGCATTGAAGGAGACATTCATCCTAAAGATTATTTGCACATCCAGTATCGGGGAGGGCTGGAACTGGCACAGCAGAACCCTGTAGATCACTGTGGGGCTGATGCTTTGCTGGAATAATGATTGTAGGGAAAACATAAAAAAAAATGGAGGCTGACTTCACTTCTGTCTGCAACAAAACTCCCACTGACCTGGGCAGGGGTGTGATATTGTAATTAAAAACTGTCCAAAGCCTCAGTGTGGGGTTTTCTGAGTGGATGATCAGTGTGATAACAGAGCTGTGGTGGAGCCCAGCAGTGACAGAACCCCAATGCACAGAGGGACACTGAGCCAGGGCAGTGTCACACAGAAAATCCCTGATGGCCCAGCAAACCAAACTRTTATTTCAGAGCACTCAGATCCGTGCCAGTTCCCAGTGACCAGGGCAGAGCAGCCCTGTCATCAGCAGCTCAGTTCAAACAGCAAAGGCAAAATAATGTCCAGCCCCAGCATGCAAAGCCCATCCTTCCTAAAGGCAAAGTTCTCACCATTTTGCCCCTGATTTTGTTTTCAGGATTTGTTTATCAGAAATGTCCATGATGTGAAACATTTTCACATCTCATGCTCCATTAAATAAGTTGTTAAATTACAAGATCTTTGAAAGTTAGCGTGGATAAACAACCACTGCTCGATGAACCTTGTGGGTCCCTTCCAGCTCAGCGTATTTTGTGATTCTGGAATAAATAAAAATCTTTAGAATGTGAGACAAATCAATAGAARTTGTACTTACAATAAAGCAGCCACAGAATACTTTTTTGATGTGAAAAGAAATAAACTAGATTAACTTTATGTATGGTTTTCCATTGTGCAGGTTCTAAAACATTAGGAATCCACACCCACAGAGAAAGGAATAAACCTCAGCACAGGGAAAGCCAGACACCTGTGCCATAAAAACCCTTGGGGGTGTGTGTGTAATATATTTTATTGGGCAAATATAAAAAGCAGCAGCATCAATCAAACCCTAAAGAGGYATTTGGAAGAGCTCAGAATACAGAAAATTAATTCTGGAGTACAGAGGCTCCTCACTCCCCCATCCATCAGAGCAGCAATGAACGCTCTCAAAGTTTCACRCTTGCTGCCAAAAGTTGTAAAGAAAACTGAAGCCATGGATTGTCCAAAGCAGGGCTGARCCCCAGGCTGCTGACACAGCATCTGTGCCAGCCCCTGCAGCCGCCTCTGCTGCTGCTGGAAACACCATCTCATTTGGGGTMGGTGCTTTGAATAACCCAAAAACTGCTCCTCAGAACCTTTGGGTGAAACCAAAACTCCATTTCATCCCCTGCCACAGCCTTTGGGTGACCAAAGCTTTGCCTCCCACTTGCTCCCTTGTCAGCTGCCCATAAATCTATCACCACCTGTATTTATCTGTGATACCCCACCCTGCTCAGTTCCCATTATCYTCCACACCTTCTTCTTTCACTGCTCAACATCCCTTCCCTTTATTTCCTCAAAATCCACAAATTCACATTCCAGGCCAGGAAAACATTTCTACCTTCACAGAATGACATCACAAACACAGTTCCTAACTTGCACCAGGAAACTTCCAGAGAATACTTCCCATCAGGTTTTAGAGCCTGATGAGTCTCCATTCCCTGCACTGCCACAATTCCAGTTTGTGTTGCTGCCCCTGCAGACATTTTGGCCCCCACCCAAACTCCGTGTCTCCCACTGCTGTCATCTGGAACAAACTGCACTAATACTGTCTCAGCTGACTCTTCATCTCATTTCAATCCACATTCAAAATATCCTTTATTCTCTTCCCTATGAATTATCTTTGTTTCTGCCTCCTCCTGCAGCTCTGCAAAGTGTTAAGTGTATAGCACACAAGAATATTGTGCTAATGAACTAAAAACACAAAGCTGGTCTTGCTTTTCTAAACAACAGAAAGAGAATGGAAAACACATTGAGATATCCCATTACATTAAAAAAAACCCTAATAAATTAGAATAAAATTCCATTTAGGCCTCCTATCATCTRTCTTGAGTTGTCTTGGTGTTTCAAGAATGCTTAAAGCCATTCTGTGCAACAGCTCAGGAAAAAATGTGCTTGCAAAAGGCACTCAGAGCTACGAGTTTRCTTTTGGTCATTGTTCAAATGAAGAATAAAAAGCCAGATCTGATGTGGGGCTGAGATTTGTGTAAATGGTGCTYTWACCCAGCTTTACTGCAGGTAATGAGACAACTGATGGTTTTATTAAATAAATAGAGGTGGTGAATATGGTAATACACAAGAAAAACTTGGTCTGAGCTGTCTTTTATTTCCAGCTATGAAAATTAAGGTCATTCAGAGTGTGCTYCACACTAAGCCAGTTCATCCCAGTCCTTTCCTGGAGCTGAACTGGGGTTGAGGGTCCTGGAACAACATCCCAACCAAGTACATGGCATAAATGTGCACAATTTCTGCTCAATTCCCATAACATTCTCTTCCAATACTGGGCAACCAGTGAGCTAAAAGTTGGGGTTTTTTTATATCCTGAGTTGAAACGCTTTGTTCTCCACCAATCCATCACTGGCTGTCAGAACTTTTAAGAACAGTGATGCAAAAGGAATATTTTACCAGACAGAAGGACCTTAAGTGGAAATTCAAACACAATAGAAGTGTGGCACTGCTGCTGCAGCCTCTCTCCTGGATGGAAATTCYCTCTTTTAGTTCTACAGTTTGCTCAATAAACTGTAATTTAGTTACAGTACAAGCAAGGTTAAACGCTGCTGTCTGTAGGCCAAGGGAGAAGTTAACAGAGTCTTCAAATGAGAGGGGTTTTTTTCACATTTATTTGCTGTCTCTTGGCCAGGCTTCAAGCTTTCATATTCATAGCAGCATAAAAAGCAACCAAAACAACAACAAAAAGTCCTGCTGAGCCTATTAAAGTGTCATTTCCAGCAGYGGGGCTCCATAAATCACAGTGCCACTCTCACCTTGGGTTGTGCCCCTGCAGCCTCTGCAGCTGCTTTATTCACCCAGGGCACTGGAGCAGTTTTATTCTGCACAAGGAGATGCCAGTCCTGTTCCATGCTCTGCTCTGATCACAGGAAACATCTCCCAGGAGGATTTAATCTGCCCAAAAGCAGCTTTCTCTCAATCCCTCTCTTCAGGCTGTGGATGGGGAGCTGTGAATACAGGTCCAGCCCGGACTTCTCCTGATCCTGGATACACTCACACCTCTGGAATCCAACAGTTTCACATCAGGGAAAAACATAATCCAGTCCCAGGGAATAAACTCAGGTGTCTGGACAGGTAAAACACAGCCCTTTCCTCATGGGGAAAATAAAAGTTCAAATTTGATTCCCCGCTCGGTCTGAAGTGCCCAGGAGACATCAAGTCATGGATCAGCCACACAAGCAGAAAGGAAATCTCAAAATGTGCCAACTTACATCTTTTGGGTTTTTTTTTATTTTGAAAGGGAAAATTAGCAAAGCCCTCAGGATTGAACTAATTCAAGGTTAGGAACAGCCCCTCCATTCCCAGCTGCAGAAATGCTGTTCCACATCCCACAGGATGGGCACTGGAGGGATTTGRCATCAAAGAGTTTGTGCTGGAAAAAGGGGTGGAAAGAGGGACTGCACTTGACAGCATCTGCTGCTTCTCATTTAACAACAATAAACCATAATTCTGCTTTTAAAAGGCAGGATGTTCTACCTTCCTATTTCACAGGCTTTATTCTCTACATTATAAAGTCAATTTAATCTAAGCCCCTCTAAACAACATTATTGGAGTAAGAAAAAAAGAAGTGACACTCTTAAATTGCCACTGSTATTGGAAWCCATTTCTGCCAAAATGGGGGAAGRAAAAAGGAGCAAAGAAAGATATTACAGATCCCAATTCTTTTAAACTGCACACAGAAAATCCTCCTCCTCTGAAAGATTTAACAGCAAAGCTGCAAGGGTACCTATGTATTAAGAAGTCTTTATTAAATATCCAGAGTATGTTCTGTGGTATTTTTTCCTTTCCTAGAATGCATTATCATAAGCTCTTGCACCACAATATAGAATTTAAATCAATAGCAAAGTTCTCATTGAAATCTTTGAAAGCAGCTTATACCTAATTTACTAAAAGCACTCATCTGCAGAGTGTGTCTCTGTTATTTATTAGAATTAATTAAACCCTTCTGTATTAATGTATATATTATATCTTGAGGGCCTGGCTGAAAAGAAAAATGAAGTTTTACAGGGCCCATTTTAGCAGAGATAAATAATGTCAGTCASTCAACAACCTGGTTTGTAAAAGCATTAGCATGAAAGAAATACTAGTTTCAAAATATTTCATTTTCAAATAGTAAATGCTCTTCTCGATTTGGTAACGTTTAAATTTGCTTTCTTGTAGGTGCAGGCACCAAAAAGGAAAAACAAAAGGAATTGCTGTGGCATGACAATTCAGATTTGTCCAGTGAACCAGGAAATATTGTTGTCCAATTCTCGGTGTTTAGAGATGAGCCTGCACTGCAAACGAACAAATCAGAGAGCACAGGCTGCTACTGCTGCTAAATATGTGAAAAATTAGTAAAATGCAGAATAATAGCAATTCATGTGTTTGCTTCATGACATTTGAAGATAAATATTACCAAAAAAAAAACCCAAAAAACAAAAAACAACCTTTATGATGTTTTAAGATAAATTTTGCCAAAAAAAACCTTCATGGGATTGCACTTCCAATCCCCTCATGACATTTATGCCTTATGGGGTAATTTGGGGCCYGTTTGAGAGAGGCAGAGATGTCAAAGGCAGGGAGTTTGCAACAGCAATCAGGGAGGGATGAAACACAAAACCAGAGAAATCAGAGAGTGGATCAGAGGCATCCATGAAGGTCAGAGGAAAAATGGGATCCAAATCCAGCTGAATGACCTAACTGAGCATGAAAACTGGGCATTATCAGCACCCTAGTTCAATAGAACACTTCCCTCTGCAGCTAAAATAAAAGCCTTTTTTAATATTTGTCTTGCAGCAGAGCTCAGCCAAGGTTAGGAAATTATTTTGTTACTTTTGAGTCTTCAGAGTTGGTGTTACTTTACATCAGTAACTTTTTTTCTTCCACCATCTCTCAAGGCCACTTCTGGTGCCCTTGAAGGATTAGAATTGGCATCACTCTGGGATTTTTTAATGTATAAAGCATATTTTAACTGTGGCAAAAGCTGTTAAAGCCTCCCAAGATCTCCTGGCTCATCCACAGAGTGCTCAAAAAGAGTTTTTTTTCCTCTGACTTGCTGAAGCTGTGCAAAGAGCACAAAGTCAGGGCTGCTGCAGCACCCAGGGGTGCAGCGCTTTGTGCTGGGATTAGCTCCCACATGCCAGCCCTGCAATCACAACAAACCCTGCACAAACCCTGCAGATCCTCCCATTCGGGACAGCCACAAAGGTCAGGCTCAGCTGCTCTTCCCCAGTTATTCCCCAGGACAGGAGCAAAACAGGAGCAAACAGGAGCAAACACCGCCACTCGTGGATTTAACACCCAAATGCAAAATTACTCAGCTTCTCTTTAAAATATTTTTTGYTTCATCATTGCCATTTGGAAGAYTGTGGRTGWTTTTTTWWWWWAATMTMTTTTYTGRARGTTYAKTGGRGTTRTTAAATCACCCCRAGTGGGACAAGCAAACCAMAAAGGCAGYTGGATCCCWAGCCTGAACTTTTAAACCCAAGAGCTGCGAAATACCAATCCTGGAGCGAGGAKAAATGGATTTCCTCAGGTTTAGGGGGCCTGAATGATCAATCAGCACACAAAGGACTCCTTCCATCCCTAATGTGCTTTTGCTGGGAATAATATATGTAAGGAGAATGGAGTTTTTAACCTTTTCTCCAGAGAACGACTGCTTTTCAGAATTACTCGACGGCAGCGAYGGGGATGAAGAGGAAATTCTTGTCTGTGGAGAAGATTTAGAGCTTAATCCTTTTGATGGCTTGCCTTACTCCTCCCGTTATTACAGACTGATGAAAGAGAGAGAAGAGCTCCCGATATGGAAAGAGAAATGTACTTTCATGGAGAGTTTGCTTCATAATCAGATYGTGATTGTGTCAGGAGATGCTAAGACCGGCAAGAGCTCCCAGGTCAGTACAACAGACTTGGCTGGGGTTTTTTTTTTTTAATGTATTTTTAGAACATTTAATGAGGTATGAATTTCAGAATTCCTATATTATCATCCAAGTATTAAGGCCAGAGAGGAAAAGTGAAAAATAGAAGGTGAATAAGGATTAATGCACTCAAATGCAGATTTGAAATATATTAAACATCTGAATAAGTTTCTTCAAGCACTCATAAAAATTTGCACTTAYTTTGTGTTTTGGCTCTGATTGGTGCCATAACAGGAGAGAAATACAGTGGATTCATCATAAGAGAAGGTGAAAAAAAATCTCAGGGAGTGAAGGATTGAATTCAGCAGGGCAGTTCCTTGGGTAGAATTAATGGTCTTTCCATCCCTTCAGCCAGGAGCAAATGTTGTCTCCAACAGCACAAAATTACTTTACAAACTCATGTTAAAGCACATCACTGAAGCCAAGATCTCAGCTGAGTCTAAGCACACAAATATCAGTCAGGACTACAAAGTCCTGCTGTAACAATATATAACAACCCTGCTCTGTTGTCACAGTGAGCAGAGAAGAATTTTCCAGGGCTATCAGCCAAAAGATTATTGTTTATGATTGGGATCAGGAGTAAACTTTCTTGCTGGTAAAGCTGCAGAATAATTACTGTTGCAGCACATCTCAAATATCCCAGAGACTTCAATGTTGGGCACTGTCAGGGATCACATCTTGAACTGGAAACATCACACTTCCCCCTGAAAATTCCTGTGTTCCCATAAAAATGATAAACACCCACCTGGTGCCCAGAATAATTTTTGGAGAGCAAAGCCTTTATCCCTTGTTACTGGCTGCAATTTATGCACAAAAAACTTGTGTGATAGTAAACAATTTCTAATAAATGTTACCTTTTAAATTGCCCTTCAACAAGTTTAACAAGATGCAGYACTTTGCCAGTTGGTTTTTCAACATTTCTAGAAAGGCATATAATTATACAGAAATAAATTGCATGTGGCTGATGCACACATACAGTTTTAAATGTTGATTAAATGAAAGATTTGAAACCTAATACCACCATTAAAATAATRTTTATAATACAATTTTGATTTCTCATAACAGCAACACATGGATATCTTCCAGTGTTGATTTTCTGTAAATACATAAATTAGGAAGCTGCTGTGTAAGTTCCTGGAGTGGTTCGGTTTGAGTTTTCTGTTTGCAGAAATTTCATGAGAAATTAGTGATATTTACTGGGGCATTTATCAGATTGAACTCCTGTTCTTCCTGGGAGATGTTTTCTGTGGATATGGTACAGTAGAGAAGGTTTGGTGCTGAGCCAGCCCTGAACACCGYGGCACCGATCTCGCTGGATCCACCAGCCCTGATGTGCTGACAGTGACACTGCTGTCACCTGCTCCCCAGAGCCCAGCTCTGCCCCTAAGGCAGCACATTCCAGCTAATCTGAGTCCAGCTCAGCCATTCTCATATAAACCTTCCAGTCCATGTTGAGAATTTAAGGGTTCCCAAGTGCTGACATTGATAATTCCTGCCAGCGAGCAGTGAGCGCTCAGCTTGATTTAATTGTTCTGATGCCTAAATCCAGCTTACCTAAACCAGAAGCTGGACAAAATTAAGAAAATAAAAAGCAGTTCTGTTTATTGCA
>NW_026623590.1:495647-498199 GCF_030028575.1 Malurus melanocephalus
GAGCGCTGTCTGGAGCTGCAGCCCCGCGGGGCCGTGGTGTGCACYCAGGTGCTCCGGCCGGCCGCTGTCAGCCTGGCCCTGCGTGTGGCTGACCAGATGGACGTCAGCCTGGGCCACGAGGTGGGCTACAATGTCCCTTTCGAGAGCTGCTGCACGGCTGACACCATCCTCAGGTTGGTGCCTTCGGGGTTGGGAGGCCATTGGGGTTGGGAGACCTTTGGGATTTTGGAGGCCATTGGGGTTGGGAGGCCTTTGGGGTTTTGGAGGCCATTGGGGTTGGGAGGCCTTTGGGGTTGGGAGGCCTTTGAGGTTGGGAGACCTTTGGGGTTTTGGAGGCCATTGGGGTTGGGAGGTCTTTGGGGTTTTGGAGGCCTTCAGGCCAAGGGCAGGAGTTGGCGCTAACAGAGCTGAAGCTCTTACAAATAAAAAACCAACACTGCTTGGTAAAGTTGTGTGATATTTTAAAATCACAGGATCACCGAGTATGCTGAAGTGGAAGGGACCCAAAAGGATCATTCAGCTCCTGGATCTGTACAGACATCCCAACAATCCCCCCTGTGCATCCCTGGCAGGGCTGTCCAAACCCCTGGAGTTCTGTGCCAATTCCCTGGGGAGCCTGGGAAGTGCCAGCACCCTCTGGGGACAGCAGAACCTTTCCCAAAATCCAACCTAAACCTCCCTGGCCCAGCTCCAGCCATTGCCTGGGTGCTGTCCCTGGTCACACAGAGCAAACATCCATGCCTGCCCCCACTGTCCCAACTCACATGAAAGTTTTAGATTACAATGAGATTACTGCCCTCTCTTCTCCTGTCATTTTTGATTAATCAATAAGCACTAAAAGGCTTGACAGAGGCACTCTCTGCTAAATYAAAGTACAGATTTCAGTGGGCAAGGTTACCATCCACAAAAAACTTCACTAAGCACCTCCATAACCTCTATTTATTTTCCTCTATCTTTTTTTCCCTCTATTTTCCAGTGCAAGAGTGTTCATTACTGTAAGAGAACACGGGCTATCTATCACAAAGTAGAGCTGGAATTTAAAAGCAATCCAAAATCACGGCTAGAAGAGGGCATATTCAATAACAAGAGAAGATAAGAATTTAGGAAGAGTTTTAAGAGATAAGAAATGCACCTGATGTATTCAGTACAGGCAGGTGACAGGAGTAACACAAGGATGCAGCTTTTGAGCCTCCCAGAAAGTTGTGAGGGTTATTTTCTCTGGTTCCTAACATGCCAGGCACAAACTACCATCTCTACATCACCAGGCTTTTTTTCTCAACCACTGATTTCCACTGGAGCAGAGGATCCTCACCACTTCCRAAATTCAATTTCCACCCCTCTTCCTCTTGCCTGTGTTTTCTCTTTCCATGGAGAGCTCCTCACACCTCATCCTGCAGCAGAGCTTCCTGCAGCTGCTCCTGTTGTGAGGGAGATGAATCCCTTCCTCTCACACATGGAATTCTGCTTCAAGGATTCCAAGTCCTGCTGAGCAACACAGCAAAAATAATATCCTTAAAAAAACCTTTCAGCAGCAGGGATGGAAGTGAGGAGGCCCTTATGGCATAAATTAATGGTTYTGGCTCTGCCTCAAGTGCACTCTCTTTTCCTCCTCTAAAAGGATTAGTTCCCAGCTCAGGAATTATGACATGTGATGCGCTCAGATAGTTTGGAAGATGAATAAGTTATGATTTTAGGGCAGAAGTCTTTCTGCTTTTGCCTGGAGCATCCTTTCCACCACAGCACCACTGAGTGCCATTGAACCACATCGAGCCTGTAGCTCCTTAAGGAAGGATTTAAATCCACAACTGAGACTGTGATATGGCTGCAAAATACTCTCTGTCCTTATGAAATCTTTCTGGTTGGAACAGAAAGAACCAAGCTGTCCCCAAGAGCCTGAATGAATTCTTACAATGATATTCTAAGAAAGCTGTCAGAGTGTTGTGTTTCTGTGTYGCAGGTACTGCACGGATGAGATGCTCCAGAGGGAGATGATGTCCACACCCCTCCTGAACTATTATGGTGTCATTGTCTTGGATGATGTGCACGAAAGGACTGTGGCAACAGATGCACTGCTGGGCCTTCTCAGAGATGTGCTGCTGGCCAGAGCAGAGCTGAGGCTGGTGCTCCTCACTGCTCCCCACATGGCCAGGGAGCTGCAGGATTTCTGTGGGGGTGTCCCCATGATCCGAGTGSAGAGCAGGCACCGTGCTGAGGTCGTGTACTCCTGCAGCACCCACAGGGACCCTTTCCTGGCTGCTCTGAGGCTGCTCTTTGAGTTACACCATGCCAAGGAGAAGGGGGACATTGTCATCTTCCTGGCGTGTGAGCAAGTGAGTGGATAACCTGTCCTGTTGCAGATTGTAATCAGGAAATGTGTGTTTTGATATGACCTCTAAATATCTTGTGGCAAGTAGCTAAGAGAGCAGATATGCCAACAGGTTTTATAATTTCAGTGTTTTCCTTCCTTCCTTCCTTCCTTCCTTCCTTCCTTCCTTCCTTCCTTCCTTCCTTCCTTCCTTCCTTCCTTCCTTCCTTCCTTCCTTCCTTCCTTC
>NW_026623590.1:498599-510385 GCF_030028575.1 Malurus melanocephalus
TTATTTTCCTGATAGCGATCCCAAATTTTCCACCATGTATCATTAAATCTGCTTTAGAACAACAAACTCACCAGGAAATAATAAGTTTTCACAAGCAAAGATAATTTACCATGAACTACCCAGAGAGTGCTGCTTTTYGCTGTAAAAAAAGGGGTATGGATACGAAACACTTTTAATGATGTTAATAATCAGTTTTAAACCKTAAAGACACAAATTTTAATGAATTCTCTGTTTGTTCCCATATATACAATAGGTAAGGTCAGAGAAAAATACACACTCTCTTTCCATTTCAAAGGATTGGGAAAAAGTTTTATTTCTGCTGAAAAGGGGTGTTTTCTGACAGGCAGATTCCCCACAAAACTAAAATAAGAATTTCTTTCCTGYTGAGAAGAGATCACTCCATTTTCTCTCTCACGATGAACAGAACACTCGTTATGAACCAGAACGTCCCATGAATTCTTGTTTAAGTGTGATTTAAGGTTTCATTCTGGTAATGGCTCACTGTTCCCAAGCACTCAACTGTCTTTTAAACTAAACAAAAATATGAATTAACCAAGAACATCAAGATTTATGKGCTGCCCTGCTGCCAGCCTTGCTATTAGATGTCACTCTGGTGTCTTTACAGCAATTTTTATAGAGCACTTTCAACCTATAACTACCATAAATGTGGTGTCACTCTCAAAGAGAAACTCAGCCTGGCTGTTCAATTTTGCAAAACGTTTGCTAATAAAAATGCTTTTAAAAAAATTTCCTTTCCAGCTGAGCAAGGCCATGAATTATTTTTGCGTGCCTTTCAAAAAATCAGGCAGAAAACAAATGATTTCTTATTTTAAAAACCTGACAATAAAAAGACTAAAACAATTAATATTCAACCTCTGGATAAAGGTGATGTTCCATCAACACAAGTCTGGGACATTTACTGACTTTATTAAATCTTTATAGAGTTTATTAACCATCAGCAAGAAAAATTAAAACATTTCTAATACTTCTATATTCTCAAATATAGTAAGTAAGGTAAAATAGGGAGGTTTCTGGATATTTTGATCATTTTATGTCTTGTAATTGGACTAAGAATACAATTGTTTAATGAGGAATAATGTATTTCTCTTGATTACAGGAAATTGAAAAAGCTTATCAGATGATCAGACAGGAACAGTCCAATTTAAACCCTGACCTTGGAGAACTCATCCCCATCCCTTTATACCCCACAAAACAAGACCCAACTCCCAAACCAACCCAAGACAAACAGAAATGCTGCAAAAAATACAGGAGGAAAGTGCTACTCACCACCAGCTTTGGAGARTCTTTGATCTGGATTAAAAACGTGGCCTTTGTCATCGATGTTGGTGTGGAGAGAAGAAAGGTCAGTGGAGAGAACCAGCAGCAGTTTGTCAAAAATAAACTGAGTATAAAGGACTTTKCAGGGCAGGGGAAAGGGAATTGTGCAGCTCAGATGAATACAAATAGTTCCTAGAGGATCATGTGTTTTTCTTCTCTTTCACAGCACAGGTTCTATAATGTTTTGAACTTGCAAATTAATATAATTTAAATCATTTYCATGGRCATCTCATTTGAAAACCAAGCAAGAAATCACAATTACTTCCCAAATTCAATCAGAAATCAAATTTTTGAAGTTTCTAAAGCCAGGRGAACACTCTCAGCTGAAAGTGCCACTCATTTGGGCATCAAACCAATGACAGTTCATTTGCAAAATCCATCTCACTGGAGTTTTGTCCAATCAGTCAGAACTTTCTCTTCAGTATTTTATGATGGAGCCAAATCAAATCAGTTCCTGGATACCTATTGGCAGATCTGCTGCTTTAGTAGATTAACCTCATCCCTTATTTAATGATTTACTAATTGYTCACACAGGCAATCTCTATTTTTCAAAGCTGTTTGTGCTCCTCCTGGACATGTGCTCCCATCCAAGTACCTCAAAATGCTGCAATTTTTCTAATTAATACTTGACCTTTACCAGTTCATTCTAAGTTTGGCCTCAGCTCTTGTTTTCCACCCTGGAAAGTACCAGTGCAGTTGCAAAAAATCTTTCTTTTATTTCTACAAAACCAATGTCCTAAGGCATGAACACATATGTAGGAAAATGAACTGGAAAGCTGCACTATTACAGGCTTTGTAACCATTTTATAATCAAAATAAATATTTCAGCAACAGGCAAAAGAAACAACATAATACTGTTCCAAAATTGTAGCTAAGTGTTCCTAAAATTTTGGAGCAGGGATCATTAATCCTGATTAGCCTTGCAAGTAAGTCAGGGGAAAGTTTATGAACTACCAGTAGCTTTCATTTTCAATGCAAAAATCTGTCATTTTTAAAGGTTTTTAACTGGGAATTATAAGCTAACACAGTCTCAAGTCAAGCTAAAAAGAAGCCACACTTTTGTCAGCAAGGAAGAAGAGCCTTAAAGCAGTTTTCAATTAGACCATGYTTATTTCTTAAATTTATTCCTACTTAAACTTATTCCTGAAACTGCAGTTTTCTTGGATGGCAGAAGTAAATCTCATTTCTGTGGTAACTTGAAGCCCAAAGTAAAATTCAGCTAATTTAAAATTTTGTGAGTTTAAAATACAAATCAATTGGAACAAATCAGTTCCAGCAGCCCTGATATCCATCAAATCACCTCTATCAGTGATGCAATTATTACCCTTAATTCAATTATTTTGTTTAGTCCTGTGATATTCAAATTCTCATTCAGTCTCTGTGGCTCAAAGTCAGCTGAACAAAGAGTGAACAGGCAAAGTTTTGTGCAGAGCAAAATCCCACCTGAGTCTTGCAGCTGGGATGTATCAGTAATTTGCCTGCAGCAGTGAAATTTGTCTCCTGCATTGAAAGGTATTTTATTTTTTTTTTTTATTAAAATCCTGCTTAAATAAGGCAGAGTTGGCTCCGATGACAGGAGTAGAAAGCTGCCCTAACCAGGCAATTTTATRTCTTGCTTGTGGCCAGAACAGTGAGTGGATCAGCCCCTCAGCTTAATTAAAATAAAGCATAATTAAGAAAAAAACAAAACATGGCATCATACACCTCTAATACAGCCCTTGTCTCCTGTACTGAATTGTCAGGTTTCAGTATTAAGACAAAAATCTGGAGTTACAGAACAAAACGCTGCCAGAAAATGTTGGAATTCTGTCACTGGAAGAAATAATATTTTTTGATGTTTTTCTTGATGATACCATTTTCTGCTTTAGTAAGGTACATTCTTCAGGGGGAAAAAAAAAAAAGACATTTATCTTAGAGCACACTTTGAATGCCTGCAAAACACCTGTCAGTTTGTCAGGGTGCTGAGCGCCCTCCTTTCCAAGCTGGTGAAATAAAAAGAAATGAAAACTGTTACTACGCTTTCTGTAAAATAACCTAGACAGAAATTCAGTGCAGACCATTCAATATTTTTGCAGCCCTTGTGTACTTGTCTGATGCTTGGTATCTCTTTCATTTAAAGGTGTACAATCCTAGAATCAGAGCAGACTCTGTTCTAACCCAGCCTATCAGCCAAAGTCAAGCAGAGATGCATAAACAAATTCTGGGCATGTCTCCATCAGGTAGAAATATTAGCTCAACATTTCAATCCATTAGCTGCAATTGTTAATAYAATCGACGTGGCAACGAGAGGAGGAAGCAGTTTTAAAAAGGTAATTTTCCTGAATTTTCTTCCAGGGAAACTCTTCTGCTTGTATCCTGAAGAATTTACATACAAAGAGATGAGGCCACAAATCCCAGCTAAAGTTCAAGAATCCAAACTCACCAGCCTGGTCCTGTTCCTGAAGAGGATGGACATAGCAGGATTTGCACACTGTGACTTCATCAGCAGCCCAGGTAAGGGGCTGCACCAATTTGTCATATTTATTATTATTATTATTATTATTATTATTATTATTATTATTATTATTATTATTATTATTATAGGATTCATTTCACCCTGTCACTCACAGGACTGTTTTTCATTTAAGCACCTATAATAATATCACCCTTTTACTACTGCAGCATCTCTCAGCTCAACAGCACTTAAAAAAAAAAAAAAAAGACCATAAAGTAACTGAATGGAATTGGAATGTTAAAAAAAATCAATATTCCAAATATCTTCGCATCTAGGTTACATATTATTTTCCTGGAACCCACAAAGGAAATTTGTGCCCCATTGTTGGAGGCATTGTGCAGATATCCAACTGAATATATTCCTTTAATCAAAAGTTTACAACCCAAATAAACCACTGTTGTTACCTAGGGGATGTATGTGGAGGAAATGAGCTTCTTCCTTATCCTCCAGCATCTCCCACCTCGAATTTACAATGGGCTGTTCCTTAAGGATAATGTTCCTTATAAAATAAACCCAAATAGACTTTCAATACTAGATAGGGAAGATGCTGAATTTCGAGGTAAGAATGTGAAGGAAGTTGCCTTTTTTTCACCCAACTTCATAATTTAGGTTTTTTTCTATAAAAGGATATTTTCCTCTGTTCTGGCCTATCACAAAATCCAAGTACCACTGCAAATTCTGCTGTTGATTTCAAATTCATTAAAGTTAGGGAAATAGCCCTGATTTCATTGATTTAGGGATTGTTGGTTTCACTCAGGATAATTTTCCTGGGCAAACAGGAAAAATTCTTATATTATCTTGCCTTTCTTCATGTACATGCACAAAATTGTAATGATCACTTCTCTTTTGTGTTGTGAACCATAATTAATCAATAATAGAGTTAATTCCTCACAGTTGGATTATTATTAATAATTAATAAGAGTTCCTCACTGTAGGATTTTGCAATAGTTGGTAAATGGAATCTTTTTCCCTCACCTGGCTGTTTAGCAGAAACATGCCTAAAAGAAATAGGAAAAAAAAATTGTTAGTCTGGTGGTAATTAATTCAAAACCAATGAGAATTGGAGTATTTGGCCTTGTGAGTGTCACGTCCTGTGACACTGAATCCAAGAAACCTGCATGGAAAAGGATTATGGAACACAGTTTGCTTCCACTCAAATTTAAAATGTATTTTACCATTAAAAAAGTACATACTAAAAAGTACATACTACATTTTTCCTGGATATGGAGAGTTTTTCTTGAACTGTAGAAAGAATTAGTAAAATTATATGAGGGAAAGCATTCAGCATTTTGGGGTTTAAAGGTGCAATGGAGACAGCATTCAGAGAAAAWTAAATGCTAGAGGCATTTCAGGGTTTCACAGATGTGAGAATTCTAAGTTTTGGCTGTATTTTTGCCTAATGCAGCTGAAGAAAGCATTGTGCTGATGTGAAAAAAATGCATTTGATGAATGCATGGGCTTTACTTGGATGGACATTAAATATGACAAAGTTTTTGCTGACAATCAAGAGTGTCAGGTTAAGGTATTGAATCGTTTTGGGGATTACTAAACAGTGTAAGGAATGTTGGACAAACTGCTTGAACAAAGSAGAAATCCCACAAACACTGCAGGGKTCCTCTGGAAGCAGAGGAGAAAGTCTGCACAATTTCCTGCTCTCCTTCCTGTCTTACCCAATTAAAAATTTGAGACAGAGCTTTAAGGGTCCAGCACAGCTCTTCCTTYATCCAGGATATATCAAACATTGCCTTTCTTTCAACTTTGGAGCAGGCAATAAACTTTTTTCCTACCAGCACTGAGGCTGATCCCTAGAGAACCCTCCAGAGATGAGTGCAAAGCTCCCACAATCAGAGCACAGAGAGCTGGAAGTGCCTGCTGTGAAATGTTTGTCTGGAAAAGAAAGGAATAGAAAGGGAGAAATGTGTCAGGGGAGTCAGGTATTGTGTCAGAGCARCTCACAGAACTCAAAACATGTCAGGCTTTTGTGCACATCAACCCAAGGATGGGTTGGGCTGGAAGGAACCTTAAAGATCACTCAGTTCTGACCCCTGCCATGGGTTTGACTGCTCCTCACCTCCTTGGACTGGAGTTCCTTTGAGTAAAATGAGTAAAACCATTGAGCATCTTCCATCAGAACTCTTCCTGCTCAACAAACATTCTCACCTCACCTTTGCAATTGAAACAGAGGGAGGTTTTGGGGTTTTTAGGTGAATTTCTCCCAAACAAAGTAATTTTTTTACTTAGCTGACAGAGTAAGGCATGGGCATGAGCTGGTGAGCAAACAAATCAGAACACTGAAATTCCTAGCAAGAAATACTTCACAATCTGTTTCCTGCACATTGAGAACRTACAGCAGATAAGAAACAAAAATTACAACAGTAAAACATTTTATTTCTGCTCAGCAACAATGTGCACAAGGGATTTTTCTTTTTCTGCTGCTCTTTGAGGAGAAATAAAAGCCTGGATTAAGTCTGACTCATTACTGCATTATGAAAGCAACAAACATGTCAGGCTTACAGCTGCTGCATTTAATTCATGCCATAATCGAGGGGAGCAAATGCAGCAGAGCTTGTTTTCTGGAATTCATGAGCCAGAGGAAAATGAATCTGGCACTGCAGCTCCCAAGTGCATTAGYGGGATTCCAGTGCCACTAGAACAGGGCTGTGTTTACATTTTGATCAGTTAATCTGATAGATCTTTGCTTGGGTTTGTAATGGGACAAAAGAATTCCAGGGCCACAGATTGCACCAGCACCGTGTGCTTCTGTAAATCACTGCAAAATCCTTGCTTAAACCAAGTAAATCATTTTAAAGAAAAGGCCACGTAAGATTTCTGTAAGGAATCAAGGTGAAGGCATTTGAAGATTTTGCATTCATTCAGAATTTCCATAAACAATTTTCAGATTAAAGGATGTGTCGATGGTCATGGATACCATCACATTTGAGAGCTATGCTTTTACAAACCCATGGACAACACAGTTCTAGAAAATCCAGAATAACAAAAGTTGTATACATTTATATAATTTCAAATTATTCCAGAAAAAACGTTGTTGGCGTATTTTCTCTGGAGACTGCCAAAGACAGAAAGTCAATGCACCATGTAAGATCTGCTCAACAGAGATTACTTCATAGCAGATTTATTATCTTAAATTTCCTTGTTAATTCTTTGATGTTTAAAATTCTGGAATTCATCAATTAAATATTAATATGACTGTCAATGAAAAACTTTCTAGAAGCACAGACATGACCACAAACTACATGGTCTGTGCTGTACAAATCCAAGGAAAAGCATAAATGGGAGCAGCAGGGACCATCACCAATGGAGGAATGGTAAAGCAGCGTGAGGGGGAAAGTCTGAGTTTGGGGGAGAAATTTTCAATGATGAATTATCATTTCAAAATAATAGGTGTAGAACTGGTGGCTCCAGAGCAAGACAGACACATAAAAAAATCTGACTCAAAAGGTACAGACAGAAAAAAGAGAATCAGGGGGAAACCTGCCCACAGAAGCTTGTGCTTGAGGAGAAAAACCTTCGGATAATTTGAGAAAAACTTGGCATAGATTCCTCCATCTCTTCAGTTATCCAAGGAGTATTGGTAAAATACAGGAACAGCAAACACCAGGATTGTTCTTCCTGCAGGAATTACTTTGGCAGTTCTTTGTGCTGTTCAACCCAACAGAACCCAGCAAACCTGTGGTGTGCCAGGCAGAAAATCAGCCCTTTAAAGAAAACATCCCTTCCTTCACCTGACATCCATGGCAAAACCAAATTTTTAAGCTATTCCCATGGAAGGAAAAGATCTATCAAAAAAAGGTATTTTACACACTCAACATTTGCAGAGTAGGAGATCAAAACACAGGAGCTGTGRATGTGCCAGATAAGCACAAAAGAGCAGTTAAATGGACAACTAAAAATCATGGAATTKAAGTTTCATTCTCTTTCTAATATCCAATTATTCTAGAACTTCRACCAAATCCTAAATCACTTGCTTCCCAACACAACAATAATAATACTTTTAAATTTATTTGCTCACACCTTGAGCACTTCCATTTCAGCCACGTGGGATGTGGCACCGAAGACCACAAGTGTACCAGCCTTAGAGACATCATTTACTCTGTTCACCTCAAAGTCACAAAAAAATGAAACCAGGAATATGATTTGAAGTAGCTTGAAACTCTCAGATAAAGGATTCCAGTGCTACAATAACATTTAGTTATATATATTTGCTTTAKTGAGCCTAAGAAGGATCAAAAGCAGGATCTGTATTTATATAAAACCACTCAGATTTCCTGAAACAAGTCCAGAGCAACCYAGTCTTGAGCAGCCAAAGAACACAAAGCAGGGAAAGAAAATATCRGATTAGGAAATACCTGTTAAAATTCCAGGGATGTGACAGTTTCTTRTTGAAAGCACAGAACACATCTTGAGAGGGTTTTTTAGCTTTGCTCCTGTGAAAGCAGCAGCAAAGTCACAAATCCTTGTGGTTCACACCTTGAGGCACCAGTGGCTGCTGTTGGCAAGAAGCCMTAAAAATCTCTACTCTKTTTTTTTTAATTTTGCTTTTTTACTGTTTCTTCACCTCTCTAATCCACCTTTACTGTCTTGTCCTTTCTAGAGCAATAAAACTCCAGGAGTCTTTTCTTTCTTCCTTTTTTTTTTTCTTTTCAGAACACTCATAGCAAGACAGGGAAGTAATTTGTGCTTATAAATCTCAAGACAACTAACTCTAGGGCATAAAAATGCAAATTACTGATGCTATCAGGGGGCTGAAATTGGCTGCCATATAACCATATATTTTGCAAGCTTTAGCACAAACTACTCTGTTGACTTCTGGAAATTAGCTTTCCATGATCTCCTAGTAATTACTACACATCTGAATGACCCTTTTACTCTCCCTGTATTTTCAATCACTGACTTTTATTCCCTGTCACTAACTCCTATTCATCATCAGYTGCTACTTCTTATTTCTTTAAAATTCCTAAAGATTTCCCTCTCAGATGCTTTAGCTTTTACAAGAGCTCATCGTTTGTCCCACTAAACCACAAATAYCTGAAAATAAATGTTCTCTCTGGAAAGAATTGTACAGGCAGAGGTGRGAGCTCTGAGGCTGAAATGAAGCAGGCCCACAGTTTTAACAGGAATTTACAGGCTCCTGAGAGAATTTGTCTGAAAACTAAGGATGTTTTAAAGGTASCTGAAGTTACATTAGCAGATTTAGATGCTGGAGAAGTTCTGGAAAAGTTCATGGARGGGGAATTAATAAATCATTTTTTCCCTTCAGACCTGAGCAACAGAATGAGGTTAAAAACAACAGGTGCTTGTTTGCATCCCATTTTACTTTTTCCTTGATTAGAAGTAGTTAATTACAGAGAGATGGCAATAAACAGTTCACAGCCAACGAAGTTAAAATCTGATTTCAAGATTTGCTTCCAAAATGTTCGAGAAATGTGCAGCTAAATGTGACCTAGCAGCTAATTACAGCCTTGCTTTCCTTTTAATCTTTGTATGCCAGAGACATTCCCACTCTTAATGAATGCAAGGAATTATTTGTGATCATCTCCTAATGAAGATACGAGTGCAGAGACACCCCCTGCCTGGGTGGGCAGCTGTGGCTGTGGTTTGGTTGTTTTATTTAGGGKTTTTTTTTCACATTAATATGCAGACTGACAGCAGCCCACAGAAGCTGACAAATGGCMAGCACAGCCACCAATTTCCCAGGGCTGGGGATGGGGCCAAGTCYTGCTGCAGTGGAATTTTTGCCACCAGCTTCAAGGGGACTGGAATTGAACTCGTTATCCATAAAACTGAGAAAATATCACCCAGTTCCTTCGACTGGAGTAAGGAGAAAGTTGCTGCAGTGACCAGGGAGTAATTTATATTGTGAATAAAAATGAACTGGCACCCATAAAGGATATTGGCCATTCAGTATGACCTGGAAATGGACTTGTGCAAAGAGCTGGGAGGAAAGAATCTTAAAGAACCTTCACACTTCAAGAGTTCCCAAATTTCCACCCATGCCTTTTATGTTTTGGTAACTAATTTTTGGAGTGCAGGCCTGACAGCTTCCAGTCAGCCTCCATGTTCCCTCTCCCCACCTCCAGAACTGGAGCCACATAAAGGGACCTGCTTTTATCACCATCAGATTTCCTACAGACCTGCTCAAGTTCTAATTTTAACTGTTGATTTGCTTAATCCTGTTCTCTCAGGACATTTTCCTATATTCACTCGTTATTTTTGCTGCCTCACTGTTCTCACTTCTACCTATGGAGGTTGTAAGGAAGTTATAACCCACACTAAGAGAAAATTGAATTTTGTGGAGTGAGAAAGCACAGCCAATTGCCAGGGAAACATTTTCTTTTACTACATTCCCTTTCTTTTTTTTTTATATCATGAAAACATATGTAAAAAAAAATTCTAATAATTAAAAAGGCAACCAAGAGAATACCAAAGACCTGCAAGAATAACAGTTACAACTTCTGTAAATGTTCTCTGGTTAAAAAGATTCTTCCCTGAGCTGCTCTGTATCTCAGCACCCCTCAAATGTGACCATCCCACTTTAAAAAGAATGAACACAAAAAGAACAGCTGAATACTGCCAGTAATGGAAGAAGTTTTCACACAGTCTAGGAGCAAATACACAACTCAGGATTTTTGGGAAAAATATACTATTCAGGATTGTGCCTGGGATTTTGACAAAAAATTTTCTGACAAAACATATTACCAAAGTGATTTGGAGCCCTATGATTGTTACCTCTGATTTTCTTCCTCCAGAATGTTCTCAGCCTTCCATTAATCCATTATTTTTTGTTCTTACTCACTGTCACATGAAAGAAGCTATCATTTTCCTACAGGAAAATCTGAAATATTATAATGAGCATTCAGACATTCATTTCTGTGTAGCCATTCCTAATAACTGGAATTCTCTTCCTTTTCCCTAGCTCCTGAAAGCCTGATGCAGGCTTTGGAAGACCTGGATTATCTGGCAGCACTGGATAACAATGGAAACCTCTCTGAATTTGGAATTATTATGTCAGAATTCCCCCTGGATCCACAACTGTCCAAGTCACTGCTGGCTTCGTGTGAATTTGAGTGTGTGGATGAGATGCTCACCATTGCAGCCATGGTAACAGGTACCCACAGATCCTGTCCCACCTGCCCAACCCAGACTCTTCCCAAATTTATCCACAAAAGCGACCCAAAAGTAAATTTTTGTTGTTCTCATCCTGCTTATTTCAAGTAAATTAATATATTTGGCTGTTCAAGTCTGAACTGTGAGGATACAATGAAACTTAAGTCAAGAATTCCCACAGAGCATTCAATTTCCAGGCTTCCATTGGCTCTTTCCCCTTGGCCAGAAACATCCCTTCAAAATGAAACTGAATCTCATATTAATCTACATTTGTTACAGACTGGTGCAGCAAATTAAGGGAAGCTCTAATTATCAAACAACATTGAACTGTTGACCTACAAACAATTATTTTGTGATCTTTTCTCTCTACTTCAAATGTTTTATAAAACTAACACAACCTTGGAGTCTCAAGCAGCCAACACATGAACCACAGGATATCAAGCTGCATTAGTTGTTCTCCTTGTAGGACAACTTTTTGTGCCCAAACTGGGTTGATTTTTAACTAGTGATAGTTTTTTAAGTACATACAACAAAGGTAAATGATTGAGCATAAGCACAATTCCATTTTAAAAAAAGCTCAACCATCTCAAAAAAACTCAAAGTAAAATGCACTGGAAAGCACAAATTTCAACATGGAGGGCCAAATTAAAGTGTTAAAATAATAGATTTAGTGTTTTTCTGTAAAAGAAGCCATTTGTTGAATTCTGGCTAAATTGGGTTTGCCATTATGCAGCATTTTTGGCTTCAGAAGGGGAGATCACCTGTTTTTGTGTTTGCAGCACACATTAACAAGACACTGAAAGGACACTCACATCAATAAACCCTTAGC
>NW_026623590.1:510931-529659 GCF_030028575.1 Malurus melanocephalus
GCTGGCGCCGCTTCTCCCACCCTGCAGGAGATCACTTCACCCTCATCAACATCTTCAACGCCTTCAAGGCAGCCACTGCCAACCCCACAGAGCCAGGCAAGTGTGCCCAAGCCAAAATGAACCATACTGGCACCAGTTTGAAAAAAAGAAACCCAAAAATCTGGTGATTCCTTCTAGAACTGCTGAATTGCAGGGAGAAACCTATGGGAGTAGCTATTGCTGATGAATATTAATTTATTCATTAATTAAAAATTACCTAAGAGAGCATCCCTTACCCAACAGGAATCATAACCACTATTCCAATTGTCCTTTGAAGTGACATTATGCAAAACCAGAATGATTGGTAGAAGCACAAAATCCAAGTTTAAAATGAATTAGTGCCGTTGAGGAGGGCCTCGATTGCCCCAACAGCCCAACAATTCTGGTGGGGTTTTGATAGCTGTGAACTGCAAGGAAAATTTAAGGAAAAAAKGGAAAGTGGTAAAGTCCACATTTACAAGAAGCCAAATAAAAGGCAGCAGACTGCAGGGAGCAGAAGCTCTTCATTTTGTTGTGTTCAAACATCCTGCTCCAGYTCATTTAGCCCGAGTGCAGTGCTCAGGCAGCAGAGTGATAAATTTGCACATACTGAGTGAAAACTTGAGACAGGAGAGCAGGATTGTTTCCTGTTCAGTCATGTGGAATGCTGGAGGGAGCTCCAAGAGAGCCAGTTCTTTACCAGAAGGCAGGATCAGCACCAGCATTACAGATGTGATTTCAGCYCCATATCCTGGCCTGAATCCATGAGGCCTGAAAAATAGAACTGCTACTCATTCTCTTGGAAGCTATTACTTAGAGCAAAGAAGGGATTTGATTCAGAAGGAAATAGCTGCAGTTCTATAAAACTAAATGAGAATATCAAGTATTGTCCACTTACTTTCCAYGCTGAGCCTAAACTGCCTGTACGGCTCATTACCAGAATTTTGGACATCATTTACTGCAGCAGTCCAAGAGCATTTCACAGAGCAGCATCTCTGTGGATTGCACCCATCAGTACAATTCTCCTTTAAGCCAARACAGTTTTTTCCTCCACAGACTTCAGCAGTGAGAAATGGTGCCGTGATTATTTCCTGAGCTGTTCTGCTCTGAGCATGGCAGAGATGATCAGAGCTGAGCTGGTGGAGATTATGAAGCGCATTGAACTTCCCATTTCAGAGCCAGACTTYGGATCAGAAGAAAATCTACTAAGCATTAAGAAAGCTCTTTTATCTGGTTACTTCATGCACGTAAGGAAAAACACTGTGGTTTCATCTTCCTCTGCTGTTAAATTATACAGAATGCTTTCAGAAAACTTAAGTAAAACTTAAGTTCATTAATGAAATCTCTTGATCACCACAAAGTATAAAAGTAATTTTTTCCCAGTGTATCCAACACTTCTGCCCACTCCAGCCTTTTCTCTGGAGTTCATCTCTCACTGCAGGAGTTCACACACTCCACAGCAATCAGAAAATTGTCAATATGCCTTTTACTCACAGAACTCTTTCACCTCAGAAAACTCTTGAGCTTGTAATATTCTYCCAGACATCATTTCCTTTTCAAAGGTGTTTTTGTGAAAATTGTCTGGAAATAGAGAAATCACTTGGATATATTTAGGTGTAAATAATAAACAGYTTGCTTCATCTCAGGAAGGCACTCTAACTATAATTGTAAATGTAAACAAGATTGATTTATTCCCAYTGGAGTCCCCAGACTTTCCTTCACATCCCTGTGCTCCATCTCAACACAAAAATGACCTCTCCCAAGTGCACATTTTGAGTCCTGACACACATTGTGTTTTAAAGTCTATGAAGAGTACATCTACTAAAGAATATATTAAGAATAGATGTTTTCACAGACCCTTCAAAGCCAAATTCAGATAGTTTTGTACTTACTTGTTGCAGTTTCTTTTCAAATACACAGATGAATACTTTGTTCAAGTCTYATTTCATGGTATCCAGTCCCAAATTCTCCCATACAAATTCAGGAGAGGTTTGGCCTCTCCTGTTGTAAATAACTGAAGGCGAGTTTAATTTCTGATTAAATAATGGACAATTCTCTCAATTTTTGTTTAGATTGCTCGTGATGTGGATGGCTCAGGGAACTACTTAATGTTAACACACAAACAAGTGGCCCAGCTCCATCCCTTCTCATCCTATTACAACACCAGGAGGATTCCTGAGTGGGTTTTATTCCACGAGTTCAGCATCTCAGAGGACAATTCCATCAGAGTTGTCTCCGAGATCTCTCCCCATCTGTAAGTGAACTGTGATGAAATTGCTCCTTCACTTCTAAACCCACCACAAAATCATCATTTTGGGGGGATAAAAAGAAATAAAAGGGAAGATCTGTGATGTCAGGCCCTTACTATTCTCAATATTTGCCACTGTAACTATAATAAATTGAAAAAACCCCACTTTATTAGCTGCAGGAGTTTCTTACAAAGTAGAATATACAGAAAAATACAGAGTTAACAGAGCAGTGTACTCATACATGAATCCAGCTGGAAATGTCTTTGTTCCTTGAAAACCTATTTTCCAGCAAATCTTTTTCTTAACATATTTTCTGTGCCCARCCAGCTGAATCATCAACTGTTTATGGATTCAGGGAGAGACCAGAGTCTTCCTTGTGCAGAAATCTCTTTACACAAAGAATATACATTTCACTGTCCCATCTTTTCTATTTCCCATGTTTATAGGAGAGCTTTTTTCATAATGTTATTGAACCACTCTGTTCTAAAGCAGGAAAATTGCTATTTAATGCAGTCTGCAGCACTGGGAACTGCATTGCACCTCAAGTGCAGGCTGAAAATATTAAGTGCAAGGCTACTCAAAGCACAAATTCCCACTGCATCTTGCAGAGAATCTTGGTTTCTTGCRGAGTTTTGGGTTGAAATATTAAGTTTGTAGATTCTTTTACATACACCTGGAAATAATCATTCAAATATTTTGAAATTAAATTAAAAAAATTCATAATGTTTTGTGTGATTTCCTCCCCAGATTCGCAGAGTTGGTACCTCAGTATTATTTCAGTAATCTTCCTCCAAGTGAAAGCAAGGATATTCTGCAGGAAGTGATSAATCACTTGGCACCTGTTTCAGCCATGAAGGAGGAACAGGAAACTACCAATGACAGCAAAGAAAATGAGGAATTTCCCCAAMCTCCCACTGAGCAGGGATGTGTTATTCAGTGATTTTAGACTGAATTGTCACATATTGGACAGCAGTAAATAAAAGCAATATATTCAAAGCACATCCCCACCTTAACCCATATAATTATTGCAAACTTTTGACATAAATGTATTTAACAGAAAGAACATAAAGAAAAAGCACTTTTCTCAACGAAAGAGGTTGCATGCATTATTTTGGAACAAAACCACATTTAGCTTTGTAAAAATATAATGGGCAGATACTCAGGTTTTCTTCTGACACTGGGTTTTTATTGACTGCTTCATGATGTAAAATAAGCAGAGTAAAATAAGATGATATATTTAAAAATATTCATTTGTTGGATATTTCTGGTTGCACAAAACCGTTGACTCAACAGCAGTTCTGAAAATATTGTGAAGTCACAGTTCTGCATGGCTGCTCTATAAAAACCTGGKGTTTGTAGAGGAGTTCAGAGAGAGAGATAATCTTTCAGTTTATCCATAATTCCATTAATTCCATCAGCTGGAACTATCATAACAGTCCTCAAAGGCTTCATTGGTACATCATCAAAGGACCATCTGCCACCCAGGCAGGTGTCACTCTCCTCTTGCACAGAGTAGTTGAATTTCAGAAGGGCTTTCTAAGCAACAGAAATAAAAGCATTCAGATTTAAAATTTTAATTAGCACGGAGATAATACATCATCTAAACAAAGTAATAATAATGAACCTGTTATGCTCATGCTTTTTAAGAAGTTTTCTTTCCTGGCGAAGTGTTCAGCAAAAATACCTACCAAAAATCCATTCTTTAAAGTGTTTTATACTATTCTCTTTTCTGGGAGTGGGGGTGGGAAATCAATGCTCCCTTTAGTTCTGAGGCTCTGCTGCTTTCAGGGCCTACACTTAAAACTGCCCCGAGTCCTAAAAATTAACTAATATGTAAGAACATGAGTATATTAAGGGGATAGACACCAATATGAATCCTGAGGAGAAATTCAGAAAGCTCCTGCTGAAGCCTCTGGAAGTTCTTTTTATGTTTCTCCAAATAGGCAGGTGTCTATAATGTGTATTTTCATTTTTCAGGGATATAAACCCCATGTAAAAAGAACAGTCTCCTTTCATCAGCTTTCCTAGACAAATTCCTGATGGATAAGAACCTTATAAATGCTAACAATTCTCACACAAGTCAGATTCAGAACTTTGAGCTCAACCAATRAGTAGAAAAACTTACCTGATTCCTTTCCTTTGTGGGAAAATTAACCTGCCCTCTCCTTTTAGGTTTGCTTTCTAGTAACAATATATTGAGGCTTTAAATCTCATTTTGGAAGAATCACCACATTAATTGAGTGGCTTTGCTCAAGAACAATTTGAGCACCTTTAATCAATTCCAAGTCTGGTTATAATAGATTTTSTGGTTATAATTTAAAGGAACAGAATAAAGCAAAGGGAAGTGCCAAGTGCAGAAAAAGGCTTCTCTCAGTTTGATATGGCTCCAAGTGTCTGCCTCACCACATTTTATGCTATTTTATGGCAATCTAATTAACATTATGTGTGATCAGGGARGACAGACACTCCAGCACTAATTTAACACATACACATTATTAAGTACAGAGAGACATTTAATTTAATACCCTACATAATGTTTAAAATGTTTTTTTTTAAAAAACACTGGGAAGGCTGTTAAACAGAAAAACATGTTCAGTTTGAGTCAATCCTTTTGAGTTGAGAATTACTGCAATTTAGATGAAAGACACAATTAGCCTTTAACAGAATAACTAAGCTAAGATAAATAAATACAAAATGGGCCTCCTAGAACAGAACACCCACGGACACATGAGCAGCACAGGCTTCYCCCCATCAGCTTTTCAATAAAATGTTCACACAGAGCTCAGGTTCAGCTGTTTCAGCTGCTGTGGCAGGAGCACAAAACAAAATCCCCAACTTGCTACTGCACAGAGAGTACAACACCATTCCCTACAGCTACCAATGAATTCCCCYACTTACATTTCTCTCCTTCCCAAGAAATAAAATTACAGCCCYATCACAGCCTCTGTCAGAATGATTACACACAGGAACCTTGGCCATTAACCACCCCATGCATGTGCAAGTCCTTTACCCTGCAGGCACTGCCAGAAATGAAAAATAATGGTCTCTTGACAAAGTAATAATATTGTAGAAGAGTAGTTTTAAAGCTTTGGGAACACAAAAAAAAAATTAAAAACGAACCATGAAAAATTCCTTGCATTTCAAAGCACATTTTTAATTTAATTTCCTGCATTCCCCCCTCACCTGATCTGGCTTGGGACCAGCAGAATTGTGTGGACAGGTTGCCTTAGGAAATGGGAAATAATATTYTCATCTCAGTGTTTTAGCACTTTTTAGTAATATATTTGCCCTGAGTAGAAMAGAAATAGAAAAGGGAATCAAGAGCCACTTGTCAGGGTCTTCAGAAGTTTTTCATTCTGAGCGTTTTTTGAAAGTAGAAGGTGCCCAGGAGGGAACAGATAAATCAATGCACAAAAAGAGCTCGATTGGTCTTCTCTCCACACCACTCCAAAACACCCTGGATTTAATTTAAAAGTGTTTGTGATCATTTTGATAAAAGGTGCCCTTGAATTTGAGGTGAAACATCTTGTTTTGCTGATATGCAAAGAAAAAGAAGCATTTTAAATTAAATAACCATATGTTACCTCATGAAAGAATTCTTCCTCTGCATTTGCAAACATTAATTCCTCCTTTGGCTGATTCTTCCCTCCTTTCCTCTTAGAATTGCTCTTTGTAGCTTCTGTGAAGGTCTTGCTGATAAGGAGGTAATAGTGGCACTTTCCACAAGGTTTGTTTGTTCTCTGTGCCTCAATCAGCTCTTTCCTAAAGAGAAATAAATGTTTACCCACTTACACCATTTMAATCTTAAACAAGCATGTAAGTAAATCTTACAATGTATTAGTATAGAAAGGATATTCCTATTGCAGCCTATTCTTTTCCATGTGCCTCAGAAAATCAATTTTGCAGATGCATTCCTAGTACTTAAACATACTATTTGTACTTTTAAATAATAAAAATATGGATATTTTTCCACACCTCACAAGATAACCCTTTTTTCCCAGAATCTTGTTCATGGTAGACCAYCTGTGAAATGATTCTAAGTGCAACTCTCTTTAAAAATACATCACACTATCACTACCATGAGTTATAACCAGAGAGACAAAAAATACTCTTGCCTACCCTTGTGTTCATTATGTTGTCACTCCAAAACCTTTAAGGTGAAGAGGCTGAGATCTGAGTTCAAGCTGTGACAAGTACTGTATTTGTGTATTAACATGATTTCTAATCTCATCTCACATGAGAGGAAAGAAGAAAAATAATAAAAGAAGAAAAAAAATTATCTGCATTTGATTAATGGAGTTCCTTATCCAACAAAATTTTCTTGTTCTCAGTTCTCAACATGGCACTAAAATAATGCAATGTTGTGTTTCACATCCACCCAGCTTTTGACAGAAAACCACCAATTGGTAGAGATCAACCAGCACCTCACCTGCTTTTCTTATTACTTGCAAGATGTCATTACTTGCAATACTGCAAAYGGTTTTCATGGGCCAGAACTCAACCACCTTTTAGGCTTTTCCCTCAACCCAAATCTTCCATTCCAAAGCCATTCCAGACATTAACACATGAACAGAACAGCCAAGCTGCTTGTTATGAGCATGGCAAAAAAAATCCCATTTTTAATTCCTACAACAGTGTGAAAATAATCCGCAATACAACAACATATACAGCTATTTCTGTGATAGAACGGCACATGTTCTCAAATGATATCCTCTATTTCAATGTTTGAGAAGCCTGAAGATATAAAAATATTAAAAAAAATAACTAAAGACCATATATGAGCTAAAAAATATTTTCTGTTCRTGTTTTACTTATCTCTATAGCATCAACTGTCTTAACATAGCTCTGTACACGTGAGATTTTTGAAGAAGTACGAAGAAAAAATATTATTCAACATCATGCAAGAAAAAAAGATACAAACAAACTTACTGGAGCTGCTGGTGCATGGGCAGAGCAATCTGTGGAGGAACATTGATGAACCTTTCACTCAGGATGAGCCCCACAGGCTTTGTGCTGTCATTGAGGAGTTTACTCAGCTGTTCCACCACACRCTGGTCACAGCTCTCCTCACAGCGACTCAGAAGCAGCTCTTTGATTTGCTCAGCACACTGGGTGCCCTGCAATCAAAAGGTGCATTTTCTTCATCTCACAGAACARCTATTTACACAAGAAAACCTTGAATGTCAGGTTCAAGGGAATTTCCTACARGCCTGGTGGCAATTTCACTCAGCARCCTCTAAAGYACTGCACAATTGCTCTGCAATCATTCTCCAGGTCTGGAGCTGAGGGCAAACAGAGGTTGTGAAGTGATGGGAATGAGCTGCAACACCACAGCAAAGCTTCAAACTGCAGAGGATCCAAGGGAAGAAATACAGGAGACTGACAGCTCACTTACTCTGGAATTATTAGACCTAGCTTTAACTCTCTATTCCATTGTTTGCTTTATTTTTGACCTTCAGCATGTCACTACATTGAAGAAAAAGCTAAGCCACGTGCAAGTTTTACACTCCCAGTCTTCCACAGTGGAATTCAAAATCCTGATCCAGCAGTCCAGGCTTGTTACACAGGATGCAGTCTCATTTATTACTTGTGCTAATATTTATAACCAGATGTTAATGAGGAATACCAACCTTCCTTTCTGTTAAGTTCAAGCAGCTTATAAAACCAAAGACTTCATCATCATCTTCATCATCATCATCATCACTATTGTCTTCCTGCACTTCTGCTTGCTGTTGAACAGAAGGAAAGCAACAAATCATATTGACATTCTATTTCACTCTGTAGAAAAAGATGTTTTTCTTTCCAGGTGATGCTCAGCAGATGAAAACCACTGAGGAAATCTGTACAAACACACACTGCAAATTCTGCTGCATCACTGAACATCTCAGAGTGCTCAGAGCTTTAGAGAGAGCCAGGTCATGCATCTTCTACAGCACAGTYTTTTGAAAGGCACTAAAAGTTGACAGCTCCCATTTAATAAGCAGCATCTCGGCTCAGGGGATGGCAATATCTTAAGCAAAACCAATTTCCKTCAGTTTCTAACAGAGGGAAGTAAACCTGGAGTGCCTTAATAAACACTGAGCAATAAAGCTTTGATAGGGAGGGGGACAAAGAGCTGTGTCTGTAGGAAAGYCAAAAGCTCCTATTTCTTATAGAGATGGTAACAAAAGTCTCCACTGCATTTTCAGCATTACTATGCTACTACATCAAAACTGAACATGAAAACCTTCCACACGTAAAAAGAAACCAGGTATAATAATATACCAAATTCCTTCTTTGCTTCAAAGTAGGCATGGAAAAATTTCAGCTCCCCATAGACGAATTATTCTTAAAGCAAAAAAGCAAGAAAGAATYGCCTTCTGAAATACAGAAATTATGTCACTTCAACATAGAAAGCATGGTACTTCAATCACAAATATAAAATCTGTCTTACCTTGATAATACTTCCAATATGATTCTGTTGTATTAATATATCAGTTAATTCAGCTGTGTTAACAGGAGCTTTTAGAAACAACTGGAAGACAGGAAACAAGGATTAAGTTTTGGACACTGATGGTATCTCATGGGCCACTTAGTTGAAAATAAAGTGAGTTTTCTATTTAATTTCATTATAATACTGCAAAAACTAATAATCAGCTGCATCAAGTGCTTGCTCCTGCACCTTCCACAGGCTGGTGTTTCCACCCTGGTATCCTCTGGAGTTTGGTGTGATCTGAAAGCTGGGGCTGTTCCATCCCTGGAAGTGCCCAAGGCCAGGTTGGATGGAGCTTGGAGCACCCTGGGATAGTGGGAGGTGTCCCTGTCCATTGTTGGAGGGTAAAACTGGATGTGCTGTAAGGTCCCTTCAAACCCAAACTATTCTGGGATTCTCTAATAAAATCAATACACAAAAGCAAATATATGCAAGCACCATAATACATAAAAACTCTAAATCAATATAGAGAATGTGAACTGATGTCTTTGCATAACTCTTTAGATACTACCTATCAATGGACATATCAATCAAGCTAACAAGAAGTCACAGTACCTGGTGTAGTAGCTTCTTTATCCCATTGTAGTCATTGTCTGATATGGAATGTGCTTCAAATTCAATATTCACTTCCTATGGAGTAGAACAAAGATTATCAAACACAGTTGGCAAGAACTTATATCAGAACGAAGCTAAACTGTAAGAAACTTGAAGAGAAGGAATAGCAAACAGCAGAAACAAAATGGATTTCCTCCTTGCAGTAATCTCAGCAATTGTTAAAAGTTATCCTTTCTCCTGTGATCTTTAGAGAACATCTGTGAAAGCAACTTTTCAAAGATAACCCACCAATTGTGCTGTGAACAAACCTTTAATGTTTTGCTCCTACCATCTGGTTCACACAATTACACCTATTGCAACCRTGCAAACTCTTCCCATAGAGAGCCTTGACTCAGGTATTTAAACCCCAGAAACTGCAGGACTGGGGTGTACTGCCTCAGCTGAAGGTGAAAATTGCTGCAGACATTTAGGTAATTACATCCAAACCCACATTTCTGCTATTTCCCCAAATCCTCATGGTGTCGTTAACCCCACTGTGGAACTCTACTCAGCAGGCTCATGATGAGACACAGTCGCAGCAAAAGCAGAATGGGAACTGCTGCTTCTTCCTAAACAAATGCTGTGTGCCTAGCAACATTTTTATTGGTATTCTRTATAAAAAGTACTGCCTGCCAAGGTTACCTGCCTACCTATTCCACTGTTCAAGATCATTCAAAGTTACTTTGCCTTTTAAATGCCAGTTTCAATCACACTTCCTGAGTAACCTCAACAACTGAGCCCTACTTTTCTCTCCAATGCCGCATSGACATCATGGCTTTTGTTGTCCACTGGAAGAACAGTGTTAAAGACCTATTTGTAATGCAGGTAAGAGGTACACAATCTCTTAGGAGATACTAAAATCCAGGAAACACTGAGGCCCTGGCACAGGGTGCCCAGAGAAGCTGTGGCTGCCCCTGGCAGTGTCCAAGGCCAGGCTGGACATTGGGCTTGGAGCAGCCTGGGACAGTGGAAGGAGTCCTTTCCATGGCAGGGGTGGAACTGGATGGGCTTTAAGATCCCTTCCAACCCAAACCATTCTGGGATTCGCTAAYAAAAGGAAGCAAACTAATGTAATAACAAAATATAGCGAAATATAATGAAAGAGCAAATCCGCCGTGCTGACAGCACTATTTCCAAGCAGCCACCTCCAGTCCCGCACCCGAGCGGACACGGACACGCCAAGGGCTGGATCTGTACAGCCGAGGCCTCGGGGAGCCCAGCATTTGAAAAACAACTAAAAAATCAAAAATTTTCAACAACAACGAAGCGAACACACTTCAGATCACCGACACACAGGGTCGCTCCCGCAGGACATGCGCTGGGCCTCACCGGGGCATGGCCGGGGCACAAACCCTGCCCGACCCCTTCCCGAACATCCCCCACACAATCCCCCTCTCCCGCAGCTCCTCTGGGGGCCGTGTGGGGCCCGTTCCGCTCACCTCATCGATGGGCTCGTCCGAGTCCGAGCACTCGGATGCCCGCGATGCCCCGGAGCCCTCAGAGCCGCTGTCGGAGSCGCTGTCGGAGGCGCTGTGGGAGCTCTGCTCCCCGGCGGGAACCCGCGCCCGCCGCTTGGCCGGCGTGGCCATGGCGCAGGACGGGGTGCCCGGGGCACGGCGAGCGGCGGGATGGCACCCTGTGTCCCCTTATGTCACCCTGTGTCACCCTATGTCGCGACAGAGAGCGGCGGGCAGCGCCAGCAAAGCGCGGAGGGACGCGCGGGCAGCCTGAGGCGGCAGGAGAGTCCCGGACCGCCCCCGTCCCCACAAAGCCGGATTTCCTCTTCGCGCTGTGGTGTCACTTCCTTCCAGGGAAATTCCTTCATGGAAGGGGCTGTCAGGAGTTAAATGGGAGGTTTGGAGTCCTCGTCCCCGCAGGTGGCCACGGAAAGCCTGGCTGTGGCACTGAGGGGACAAGGCGGGCATCGGGCACAGCTTGGGCTCGATGGCCCTGGGGCTCTTTTCCACCCTTAATCATTCTGCGATTCTGTGCKTTGAAAGAAACAGAGTGCCCTGAGCCATCTCCGACGTTAATAAAAACTGCTGTAAGTAAAAATTAGCTTTAGTAAAAATTGCAGCGTAAAACAGGAATCAGGCGCTCGCTGCTTGCTTTAAAAATCGCGAACCAAATTCCCTGGATAATTCCAGACAAACAAACAGAAAGGGGTGATAGGGAGAGCACAGTAAGCACAACGTGATTCTGGTCTTTATAGAAAATACCAGTCGGGAAAATGCGTTGAAATATCCTGAGCACTGTAGAAATGATCATTAATGATCGAGCCTCAGTTATGTGGAACRTGTTGCATTTAACACTTTGTGTCTAATTAATGAAGAAAGACGGGTGTTAATGAGGCCATGGSAAGAAGAGCATTGGGCATTCATTGTTGCCAGCCAGAAGAAACGCAAGGCACAGAGCCTGGGATGTAATTCCGGCTTTATAAATACAACTCAAGTAGGTTAAAATGTTCATTTTCTCATTAAAGCTCCAAACACGCCCTGTGTTTATTTTTTTTTTTGTTGTTATTTTGAAAGCTGTGTTTGCTCTGGGAGCACTTAGGTCATTRCCAAAATTTGAATACTGATATCCAGGGAAAGAATTTTGAGAAAGATGGATCTTCCTATATCTGCAATCTATCAGGAAASTACCACAGTGATTATTGGGGTAAATGTGCACTGAGAATGGATTTCTTTTTGTATTATTGGTGTATTTGCTTACGTTTTGTAACTTTGAATTTAGCACCAAAGTGAGCTTTAAAGGAACTGAGAGCTGTCTTATTTTAATTTYGGAATATCTGCTTTTAGTCTTGCCTTGTTTTCTACAGTATCAAAGAAAGTATATTAATATTCTCTTTTATTTTAGATGCAGGGATGTATATATATAAACATATATATTGAATTTTTTAAAACATGTTTGAGCACTGTTTTGAAAAAGGTGAGACCTCAAATGCATCAAATTAAATCAGTCTCTTTACATGCTTATTATGATGAACAGAGTATGTCAACGAGCATGGAAATTAGCAGAATAAATAACTTTTTTATAGATTGGAGCTGATTTCCTTTGCAGAACATCCTCCATTGTAGGGGTTGTTTCTGCTTTTGCAAAATTCTTTAAAATGTGTTCCCCATGGTGAGTTTCTTTCGAGYCCCTTACTTGAGCAGTGCTATCTAAAGGCAGCAGATTATTTTCTGCCCTTATCAGGGTGGATGTTTCTGCCCAGAGAATGGACAATAACTGCTTACTCATTGTGTAGGGAGCTCTACAACTGGTGGCAACCCAGTTCTCGGAGCTGTGAAAGTCACTGTTCAAGCAAAAGGTCCTCTAGATCCAATTTAGATAAATTCCATTCTTGTATTTCAGGGTTCTGCTGCAATTCCTTGGTAAACAATGAAGGTTCTGCTGCTGAAGGAGCCCAAAGACAAAGATTCGGGGCCAGATCCTTATATTAAAGTGAGTAAACTTTAAAAAAGYTTTTAAAAAAATGTCACTTCTTTGYTGAATCATAGTATCAGATGAGTGCAGGTGTTTCAAGTGGGAAAAGGTGCTTAAACAATATTAGGAGTCCATGTCTGAAATCATGCTAAGAGAAAAATACTCCAGAAAGTTCACCCTTGCTGCAAAAAATTGTATCAGTTACAGGACATTTGTACTGAATTCATTGCTAAAGCTCTCAGCAAAGTACTGATAYTAAACCAGTTTTATTTGAATTAATTAATATTGATGCTATTCATATGGACAGAATTAAAATTACAAAAATTCTTAGTTATGTGCTGATGTCTTCTGCTACTCAGGAGGCCACAGTCCCACAGCTGTTTAATAGGAGTTGTAATTTTAAATAACTAACAAATCCAAAATAGATTTACCAGGGAAAGGAAATAAAATACCTTTTTATATTGCTTTACTAAAAATAAATACTTGTGTTGGCCAAGTCAGTTCTTTGAAAAAGGAAAAAAAAAAAAGCTGTTTGGAACTTATTTCAAGAGCTGCAAACCTTTTCTTGATAGGAATTAGGATCATACAGCTTGGAAGCAGCATTGATCCCAGTTTTGTCATTTGAATTCATCTCTCTTGACAGTTTATTTGAGAAGGTAAGCTTTAAATTATTTCATTTGTTCAATTTCCARCGGGATTTGGTTGCCAAGTCACAAGTATTGGGGTATTTCAGACATTTATTGAAGCTGTTCTGCTTGTCAYAAGGTTATAAAGAATGGAACAACTAATTTTTAAAATTAATTTACTAATTTTGGGGATTTTTAATGCTTAAATTTACTGTTTCTAAATAGCTTTCCCATCCAGAGTGCTATGGAGGCCTAATTTTTACCAGTCCAAGAGCATTAGAAGCCATCAAGATATGTTTAAAAGAGAAGAGTAAAAAAGAAGGTAAATACATATTGATATCCCTTAGTCTTTTTCTTTCAGGATCTTGTAAAATTTGAATTTCATTGAATTTTATTTCACTCACTGGTAGATAGCTCTAGCAAGACTTTAAAAAAACAACCTTGAAAGGAACCACAGTTCTTTTAGTATCATAAAGCACTTGGTACATTGAGCTTTTAAGGGTTGGGTTTTCCACACTGAGGAATGAAAAGAAGCAGCTTTTGGTGCAAATTACTAATTAGTGAGAGCTCTTCCAGCCCTGGGTATCTCATGCATGAGGAACATTTTGCTGCAGTGCCTGGTTTGCCTTCTAACTGCTTTCCTTCCTTAAAGAGGAGATCATCTCAGAAAAAGTGGCCATTACTCCTGTGCCTGGATGATTTGTATGAAATGTTAMAGAAAAAGGGAAATCTCTGCCTTGAATAAGAAATTTCTCAAGTGAATTAATTATTAGCTAAAAAATGGTGATGCATAAAAGCCAACAGATCAGTAGTGAGGAAAAATCCTGCTAAATAGAAATACCATCACAAGGAAATGTCAAATCCTTGTAAATTCTTCCAAATTCTTATGTTCAGTGATTCTGGCCTCGAGTTTCTACTTTGTGTGCTCCATATTTGGGCTGTGAACAAATCAATGTCCTGTGAGTAAGGTTACACCCTTGAGTAAGCAGTAAATACACAGACCCTCAGTTTATTGTAGCATTTGCAGCAGCAGAGGATTATATATTAAGATTTTATTATATATTAAGATTTTAGCTYAAAAGTAATCTCTTCTCTAGATTTCACCCCTAACTTTGGACTTCTGGGAAATACATATTTTAATAATAAAGTGAGTCTGTTGATCCTATTTGGGTTCCTTTCAAAGGCAAGGCATCCTTGCTTTTTCCCTTCTGATTTTTATTTTTGCTGTTATAGTTTGTTTTTTTTTTCTCCCTCTCCAGGAGTACCAGAAAGAAATTCAGTGTCCTGTGGTGCTCTGCTTTACCTCAAGACAGTAAAAGACTTGGTGTATCTATTTTTGATCCATTAGGATTTGTACATCCAAATATATAGTGGAGTTTTTGTTATTATTATGATCATTTTGCTGTATTTGGGGATTAAGCAGAAGTCCAAATAGTCATTTAGCATTCACATTCTGTTGCTGTGTACTTTAATTTAATTTAATTTAGTATAATTTAATGTTTTTCAGCCTGGTCAAAATCTCTTAAACAAATGTGGAATATCAAACCAACATATGTGGTAGGAAAAGCTACAGCTTCTTTAGGTAAGCTGGTGTTTAAAAACAGAAATCTTGGCTAAATCTGGCTTYTAAGTACAATTTTTGGAGGATGAGCTGCTGTTCAAGGGCGGTCAGTAAAAAATTTAAGTTTTAGAACTGGATAATTTGGAAGAGAGGGAATTGGACACACATTAGAACTATCCTTGCTCCAGCCAAGGATATCCATGGATCTAATCCATCCTCTGGATTTCTGCTCCTTTTGTTGTGATGTGATGGTCACTGCTTGAAAAATTGGGTCAAACCAGCAAAAAAAACCCTTTGTTCTTAATTTGCATGTGGTTTTTCCATTCTTTTTGGAAATTAAATTGCATGAAGGGGATTCTAACCTGGTTGAGATTGGACACAATTTGTGCTTGATCAAACTGTGCCTCCCTTTTCATCCCATAGTTTCTGTGACAGGAAATCTGAATTGTTCTTATTGTTTGCTGTGTTTTTTCTTTGCTGCTTCTGGTTCTAGTGGAAGAAATTGGTCTTATTCCACAAGGAGAAAAGTCTGGAAATGCTGAGAAATTAGCTGAGTATATTTGTTCAAGTAAGTAGCTGAAATATTGTCATTAAATTAAGGTAAATGTGCCTTCCATCATTTAAGAATTTCCTAGAGGTAAAATCAAGCACACAGTGAGGCAAAAAATGCTTCAAAATTCATATACAAGATATTAATTTACATGAAATCTTAGACTCTCTAGTTGGTTAATAAATACTCTCTGAGCCAGCAGGCAAAAGTTTATTTTTACTGGAAGATCAGAGCTGTAATGATTGGAAATTGCTGCTAAATCAGAAGATTTAAATACTGGTGCCTTTCTCCAAAATTACCCTGTGGTTTCAGGGGAAACTGGTTTTCAGCACCATAGAAAAGTGGTTTTGAAGAAATTAAAGTGCTGTTTTAAGGATTGTTTAACCATTTTGTTATGGTTAAATCTGTAATGCTTCTCAATCCATTATCAAATTATTGGGGAAATTTTAAAGTCTGTTAGTTTGCTTCCTTTATTGTTTTTACTGTAATTTGTTAAAATTTCCAGTAGCAACAAGGGAGATTTTTAGATTTAGGGGCTGTTTATTTTTTGAGTGGATGGGTCAGTAGAAGCTGTGAAAAAAAGGAGGTGTTTTTGTACAGATGTGAGAGAGTTGATGAGCAAATTCTGCACAGCAGCAGAGATTTATACGGGAAAGAAAAATGGGATTTGAGCTGGCAAGGATTGCTTTTCCCAGGCACAGTGCTCTCTGATTCACTGACTCCAACTGTAGGGAATATTTAATGATAAAAATGATAGTTGCCAACACGAGATTAAATAATAAATTCTGAAAATTAAAAACACTTASAACACAAATATGTCATAAGTGAAGAATAGCCCATCTCTCCTCTTCAACAGATGTATTAAAGCAAAGAAAGGTTTCAGCTGATTTTTCAGTGCTGGAAAATCTTCTGGCAATGAATTAATAGTTGCCAGTTTGCAGAGGCAGGGTTTTTTTTTTTGAGAAGAAAGACAAGAGAAATATCTGTTTATTCTGTTGTATGAAGGTGAAAAAAAAATTAACCAAGCAGTGAATTTCAGTCACTGGAGCCTGTTTGTTGTTGATACATAGAAACAGCTTCAAGGATTTATTGGGCTGTGCTGATCAAGGGGTTTATAACAACCTTGGAAGAACAAATTAAATTATCTCATGTTCYCTCTTATGTGTAAATTCACTTTTGTTTGTGCATAAAGTAAGTAAATGAAAAGAATAGCTCTGAATTTTTTGTACCATGAGAGGTTATCGTCAGAATAAAAATAGAAGTTAAAGTAATGAGATTTCTTTGTTGTCACCTTTTGTGCTTTGGTACCCACTTCAATTTAAGGAATTGGAAAATAAAGGAATTTGAGCTGGCATAACTGGCTGCCTTTACTCCTCTTAAAGCAAATATTTGGTTACAGAAGCAGGAGGTACCAATCCATGTGTTGTTCAGGCCTACCAAGGAATTTTTCTCTGCCAAAAAGAATTGGTGTTTGTTTACAGGTATCACACTGACATTTCAAATAACAGACATGAGTTACAGGAGAGCTGATGCTGAAATATTCYACTTTTATTTAATTTTAAAATCTTTGTTACATTCTTCTTCAAGAATGATCTAACCCACCTCTAATTTTTAATTTTAATTTAAGCATATCTGTGGTTTCTAATAAAACTTTATTGTGCAGTCAGAACACTCAGGTGTGTCTGGGTTGACWCCTACAAGKGTCTTTCCATTTGATTTTCACTCTGCTGCCCTTTTTTATTTATCCCTGAGGAATCTCTGCTCCTTRCATAAACCAAGAATCTCCTTCCWGCAYKTAAAAGCATTTTTCTCTAGTAATTTCCTCTTAGAAATGTGTTAACAAATCTGAATTAGGAATAAAATAATTTAATTCCTTTTCAAAGCTGAAGGCCAAGCTGTAGCAGTTGTGTGGAATTTCATCTTGAAATTTTCTCTGGGTCTGTTATTTATAGAAAAGGCAAAAACTCTGCAAAGCAAGTCTGCTGTTACATTGCTAATTGGACAAAAGCAAGTGRGGATATCCACTGCCACCCCAGCAGTGGAAGCAGAATCCTTTTTCCTTGGGGAAGTAAGAAAATGGAATTGCAGATAGACTGAAACTTTTCAGCACAGTATTGTCCTTTCCTTTGTGTGAATATTTCATTGAGAGCTCTGTCATTTATTGAGTGGGACAGAGATTTTTAAGTACAAAATTGAGGCAGATTGTGTTGARGAGGAGATAACTCCCTTTGTAGAAGGGCAAAAGGAATAGAAATGCAGTTTATCTTTGGGGAGATCCTTTTAGCCAATATTCATATTCTAGTTATGTAATATTTTTTAATGTTCTTGATAAGCAGCCTCTGCCCTCTGAATTGGGGCTGCAGCTGCACTGCAGATGTTTTCAGCTACCTTAAAACTGTGTCCATAGTGAAGGTTTTGATAAATCAGCATTTGATATCTTGAAAATGCATTAAATCACATTTATTCTTTATTAAAGGCCTGAGTTAATTAAAGTTCTTGTTTGTGTGTTTACAGGAGAGAAACCCAATTCCTCAGCTCTTCTGTTTCCTTGTGGAGCCCTGAAAAGAGAAGTGCTTCCTACAGTGCTGAGAGAAAAAGGTTGAACTTCCCCCGGAGACCCWTTTTAATTAGTCAGTGATGAGAAAAGTTGTATCCAAAGCTTGTGAACCAAATTGGAAAAAGTAAAAGTGGAACTTGCTGTGAAGTTGGCTGCGAGTGAGAGGCTGGGAGTAAACACAGGGAGCTTGGGTGGCTGCCCACAGCTCTGGGACGTGCAAATCCTTCACAGAGCTTTTATGAGTCTTTTTAGCCTAAAATAGTTCCACTTAAGTGCAATTAGGATGTTGTGAGTGCTGAATTGAAATAATAGAAATTAATGAATTCATTAATTATGACTGCATCTCCTGATTGCAGGCATAGCCCTGGAAGGCCTCACTGTTTATCAAACAACCCAACACCCTGATCTGCAGGAATCTTTGAGCAKTTACTTCTCCCAGCAGGTACTGGACACTGATGTGGTTTGAGATTTTCTGAGGCAGATGACAATGCCTCCCAGAATGTTCCTTTTTTGAAATAATGTAATTGAAATACCACTGGGCATCTTTGCTGTGTATCACAAATCAGAATCCAGTAATAATCTGCCTACCTAGTTCATGTAAAAAGAATTGCTTTTAATTTTTCAAGATTGGCTTTCTGAATTTTCCATTTGGGAGCCTCCATCATAGAATTA